>NC_092799.1:28656596-28946772 GCF_918797505.1 Bemisia tabaci
TAGATAGATAGATAGATAGATAGATAGATAGATAGATAGATAGATAGATAGATGGATGGATAAGATACTTGATTTCTTCCAATGGGGGATTTACAAAGGGGGGAGGTCTTATATTTAGGTACATGCTACAGTAAAATATAGGTAGACACGCTTTAAAACAATTGCAACAGGCGAAGAAGCGATAGAGGCCTTTTGATTAGTAAAAAACTGATAAATAAAAGTGAGCCGTAATTTTTGTAGAGACTTGAAATGCATCATCAACTGAATGCAAAATAAAAATGAGTCTCTCATTTTTCATTGGGTTTTATTCCAGTCGCTCAGTCGCGTATGTTGAGATAAGAATCCTAGAGTCTCTTTTGTTATAAATAGTTGAGGTCGTTTTGGAATGAAATGAGTTAAAATTTAGCAATTCAGGATTGAATTTTGGATTTAGGCCCTTTAGGCCCTTTGAGGCACGGCTTAAAATTTTTTTCCTATCAGGAGGTCATTTAGAGACTACAAAGAAACTTTTTAAGGATAGACCAACTTGAATTTTGCAAAACTCAAAAATAAGATACACCCCAGGGGGTGGGCAGATGGTATTCCATGTTCAATTCGAGGGGGGTCCGGGCCCCCATGCACCCCCTTCGTACGCCTATGTTGTTGCATCAAGACGTTCCCGCTAACAGTGCACATAATGGCTACCTTATAAATAAGCTTGAGAGCCTTCAATTTTGCATTTCTGCTACACGCACTATCATCAAGCACCAACAGTTGTATCAAGCTGTAAGCGTGCTCAAAGCTTGTGATAGGTGTTAATGTGTTGGGAGCGACGCCCATTAAATCAGTGCTATCAGAGGTACGATCACTTTTCAGATCAAACGGTCGGCATTGAATTGTTTTTTTAATTGTTATTACTTAAACAATGTCACCTGCCAACAAATAATTTCATTACATTTAAGAATAAAAGTATTAGAAATACAGCAGAGTAGTATTTCTTTTCTTTACTGTTGATATTATTGTTGATTATGACAACCCAACACAAAAATGTAAGTATAGGGAGAGGGGTTACAAGGTGATGAGGGAGGGGGTGGGGTGGCGAAAGTAGCTAATTTACATAGGTAGAAGATTATACAATATTTCAAAGTAGAGGTCTGACCTGAGGGAGGATAACTCCCATTGTTTTATTATTTTTAACCTTCTTATTTCTGAGGAGTTATCAAGAAGGGCTATAGGCTGTTGCCTCACTATTAGGGTGGCGGTGTGTAGCCTGTAGCCGTTCCTCATATCCTGACGAGAGTTTGCAAATAAAGTCAGGCTCAATGTCTTGGTCCCGGTAGATATCTCTGTTTCTCTCATCAAGTGTCTCTGTCTTCTCAAGTGACATAGCAAATACGACGCAGCTGTATGTTTCGGAGAGTTTGTATTATTTTTATATTTGTTGGGGCAGCTGTGCCCCAGATTTGGCGTCTGTAAGCCAATATAGGTCGAATGAGTTGCTTATATATCAACAGTTTATTGCTTAGGGATAGCGTAGAGTGTTTACCTAATAGCCAGTACAATCTGTTGGTCGTCCCATTAAATGCATTCGTGACTCACGCGCGGAAAATATCGCACCTCTTAAAATATTCAACCGCAATCTAACAGCCATAAGGCCGTGGCTCCGTAGTGACCATCACAGTGTTTTTCCGCGATTCTAAGATGCAGTTTGCTATTCTGTTAGTTGTCCTCACCTTGTTTGTGAGTATAGATTCGTGGACTGTGATATGCTACGAGAAACCGAACTACACGGGCGCCCGCCAGCGGCTTACTGGCAGGGATGGCGCTCCGTACAACGACTGTCAGCACCTGACAGACTCAAAAGTGGCTGGCAGAGTTTCCTCCATTCAAGTTATCGATTCAGGCATGGGCAACCCACAGGACCTCAAAGAACTTGTCGCGTACAGTCAAACGGGATGTACTGGGAGAGTGCTCGGATTCGGGGTTGGCCTCCTGTGGCTCAGTAAAGAGTATAACGACAAAATAAGGTCCATTCGGATGGAGAAACCCGGATCAAGATAATTTTTTGGCGTGAGTGTACCTTGATGGACTGTCGGGAAATCCCTGATTAAAGACCCTTTGAGAGCAGGTTTCCCTTTATTCTAGTGTCCTAGCTGTGTTAAAACATTGTGATGAAATGGAATGTAATAAAAAAAAAATAGAGAAGAAACGTACCTTGTGTTTGATTTTTGAATGATCGAAGAATAAAACAAAACATTTTTTGATATGGACGTATTTCTGCCAAACGGAACTATGTGCATTGAGCCATGAGCCCTGAGACCCATAAGGATATATGCGTAATAGGGCTCACGTCATAGTGCACATAGTTCCGATGTGCAGAAATACGTCCATAAAAGCGAAATTCCCTAAGGAGGGAGCAATCAATAATTATTCTTGACATAGAATATAAGAAGTCTCAAACATACTGTCACGTTAAGTGATTATAGAAATCTTTGAAAAAAATTGATCGGAAACTTCTAATTTTGTTAGTTTTTTCATTTTGATCAGGACTCATATTAATAATTTTTCGAAAATTTCTCTTCTCTCCTGATCTCTCGGTTATTATTATTTTCGTTCGTAAATCGGTTTAATCACAGGACACCAGCCAGAAATAGTGCTCAAATAAGCAACCTAGAAAGTAAGAAACCTAGCATAGGTGTGATCAAAGACCTGACTATGGGAAACTTTCCCGAAGTGGACATCGTCTAAAAGAAAAACAAAAAACCAAGAGATCAGGAGAAAAGGAAACATCTTACTTTGAAATCAAAGAAAAAAACAATGTTGTAATTTATTCCTGCTTTAAGGGTTTTAGAATTATCTCAAGGCAGTCACTAACTTAAAGGCTGCGCAACTGTCCTCACTGAGTACAAACCATTTCAGCTGATTGTTTTGAAGGCGTTCTGTATTCGTGTCCAATAACTCAACGGTTTCCGGTTTCGCCATTCGGTAAAGCTTGGCTGTCTTGAAAAAAACTGATAATTTTCGGACAAAGGTCTGCTTGTCACTTAATCAGTTCTTCTCAGAGTAAATGGCCTTAGGTACCAAAAACCAACCACGGCGCAGTGTGTGTAGATTTATTGAACGTATTGATACTAAAAGAAACTATGTTTACAAATACATTAAATTAATAAGAACTATGTGCACCGGATTTCCACGCTTTATAGTATTCATTGATTTATTCATCTGTGCATAGTTTTTTTGGGCATTGATGCAGATTCTTGATGCAGATTTTTCCTATATATCATATTCTAGAAAGATTCTCAAAAGAAGACTCCAAGCCGTCTTATTTCTATCGATATCAAAACAGAATCACGAGAAAAAGAACCCATTAAATACGTACTACCTTTGCTTTAGACTTATTGTTGCTATTGAGGCCTGGGAGAAAATTATTATATGAATTATTAGAAATAAGACTGAATGGATTGAAATTCAAAAACTTTCTTTAATTGTGATAATTAATTTAAAATCCTGCCGCAGTTATTTACAATAAGAACATCTCTCTTCCATAGGTAAAAGAAGAAGGGAAGATCAGAGAGGATTGCAGATATAATTCAAAAGCAAATAATCTGACACATTTTCTTCGTAAAGAGCTCAACTTCTCTACCCCTCTACGCCCTTTTCAAAAAAAAAACCTAAATATTCTTCCTTTTGTCTTCTACTAATAATCCCAAATAACTTGACTTCGTTGCCTTTGTTTAATACCTACTCCCCCATACAAATTATCCTTCAATTCCTAACACGTCCCGGGAATTTCTACAAACGCTCGTTCGCAGGGCAGCAGAGTTAAAAACAAAATATTAATTATCCCTAAAGATTCCGTCTAGGAAGTGTATTTAGTAAGCATCTAGACCGTGCTGCCAGCTCGTGATATGGTTTGTTTTTGTTTCTTGACCTGGAATTTGCACGTTGAAATAGGCAAAATAGGCGCTATTAGTGGCGACGTCATCACAGGGATTTTCCATTATATCGAATTGGATCCAAACAATAACATTGACATAACCTCTTTCAATGCTACCAATGCGAAAAAATCAAAGACATAAAGACGGAGCACTAAAAGCAAAAAATGAAGCTTTTAGAGCTTCTTTTCAATCACCTCTACTATTGGCTAGAGGATTGGCGGCGAAATCGGGACAAGTTTGAATTCAAATGTAGGGCGGGAACTAATAAATAAAATTGCGGAAACAAAGTATTTTAGGTTGATTTTTGCCCAAATTCAGGTACACACTCATATTTTATTAACTTTAGGTTAGTTTCGGTCCGTCGTCGACCGACTGATTTCATTTGGGAGTAACGTAGATCTAGAACTGTAACGGCCTGTTTGAACCTGCAGAACCACCATAAGCAGAAGAAAAACTAACTTTATCTGAGATTACTGCCTGTTACCGAGCAAAAGTAGGTGTAATATATTAGGACGCAGACCGAACTTTCTTAATATAATCGTTTTAAGCATTTAAAACACGTTTCGAAGAAGAAATAAGGAAAAATCAAGAGGACAAGTTCAAATCAAATTTCCGTTTGCCGCCATGGATTCCCGCGCTCATTTACACACTCACACAAGCGCGCAGCGCCGAACCTAGCTTCACTTTTTCCCCGTGCTTTTAGATACGAGCGCTCCGTCTTTATGTCTTTGGAAAAAATCAATAAATATAGCGCTTTTCTGTGACGTGGCACTATAATAGCGTCTTTTACCTACATGGAAATGCAATTGTTCGGGGTTCGTCACCAATTAACAAATCTTTTAAGGCCATCGAAGATCTTCAAGCATTTCGAAAGACCCCTCATGATATTTCATTTTCACAGATGTAAACGAAATTACACGATGAAGTAACAATGTGTGTATGTTGCATTTACTTAATTTCAATTTCATCGGATCTTACACAGACTTTAAGTGCACCCTCGATCAGTGGCGTGGCGTGCTTTGCGATATATCGATTGATCGGCCATTTAAACCTATGGTAAAGGATCGATAAACAGGGTGTTCGCAGCGAACACCTTAATAATCGATTTTTACCATGGGTTTAAATGGCATAACAATCGATATATCGCAATTCACGCCACGCCACTGCCTCGAATCACGAAGTAATCTGGGAGAGAGGAGTTGATTGTTAAAGCTGTGTCAGTTGGCGGGTAAGACAATCAAGAGCTTTTCGCACCTGATGTAACGTTGATGCAGCATCATACCTAGGAACTAGTTTTGTAAGCTTCTCTGACCACTTGCTCGTGAGCTCTGTCGTAATGAAACATGCGGAACAGTTTAGGCAGTGCTCCACTGCGTCACAGACCTAGATTTTCCATATTGGTATGGGCAAAAGTGAACAACGAGGAGTTACACTTGCAAACACTTTCGCGAATCAGCATTACTTTACGTGACTAGAGCTCACGATTAAAATGGGTGATTCAGTGCCTAATTTAAACCATTGACCAATGAGAGGGCAGGAAAAACGTAATAGAGTATACTTTGATGGGGAAAGTATAGAGACTGCGCCCTACTACGGCCTTTAGGGCCAGCAAAAAGGCAATGACTTTCGATGGAAGGTTATTGGCAGCCCGAATTTATAACAATAAAATACAGTAAATACACAACAAATGAGATTACAAGGCTGTAAACAGAGTAAATAAACACAAACAGGACGTTTCGGGATAATTAAATATCCATCCTCCACTGCTGAAGCTGAAATTCAAAAATAAAAAAATAAAATTAGCATGCGCAACTGACCGAGGTAGGAATTTTTGCACTGATTTCTATCTCGGTCAGTTGCATGCTCTTTTTCTTCTTTTAATTTTTGAATTTTAACTTTTGTTCCTGTTGAGAAGGGGCATGTAATTGGCCCGAAACGTCCTAGTTTTGTTTGATCACTCTGTTTTTAGGCATGTAAACCAACTTGTAGTGTATTTCTTGCATTTTATTGTTATTTATTGGCAGCATTTGGTGATTATTCATTTCTGCGCTTGTTGCCTACCTTGCCACATGAGTCACACGTTGAACTTGGTTTTTCAAATGGAATGGACTGAAATGGTCTCTTTTAAATAATATACGATTACTTAAGGTTAAATCTTACTAGGCTAAAGTTCAGAGCAACAATGATATAATTGGGTGGTACCGCACAATTTGAGGATGTCGGTCCGTGCCTGGATACTTTTAATACCGAGGATTATGACTACAAACCGTTTGCAGATGATGGACCATGTACCTCGGCTACGTTTTATTTGCTCCGAGATAAAATTCAACACGTATCGAAACAAACTTTTCACTCGTGTTAATTAAATTCCTCTACTATGCGCGTGGTATTTGAATTTGATTGTCAATATCAGCAACCTGTGATAATATTGAACTAGGTTTATATCAAAAGGAACTATCTTCATTGTGATTTGGGCCCCAAGACCCATTGGTACACATGCATGACAGGACCCACGTCAAAATTGAGATAGTTCTAATGGATGAAATATGTCTTATTTTACTTTTTACCTGAAAAATTCCCGCCTTTTTCCACCCTCCATTGGAAAGATTGACCAGAATAAGTCGTGACCATATTGAACAGAGAGAAATCGAGTCACGTTTTGGAAGAAATTAGTTTTTAGCTTAATTAATCGTGCAATTCCACGAGTCAAAAATTTAAAAAGGAAAAAAATTACTATAAATTTAAATCGCTAGGTCACACTTTGTCTATATCTTGCGGGCCGATTATTGAAATTAATAGACGAAGCTATAGACAAAGAAGACATAAAGAATATGGAGGTATCTTATTGGTGGAAGAGGATGGTTGCAATGGACAAAGGAGGTAGGTAATAGACTAACTAACGCCAACCCACGAGAGACCCCATAATTAGTCCATCATTTTCTCTCCATAGCCTATAAGAACCACCCGTCTCTACCAATAGGATCTCTCCATACTCCCTATGACTTCTTTGTCTATCGCTTTGTCTATCAAGTGGAGAAGTAAAGCTTCAATCTTGATCTGACTTGATTTTTCCCTGTTAAACTCGGCCCAATTGTTCGCATACGCAATAAATATTTACCAAAGAATCAAACTCATGAAGCAGTGGAAAAAACCGGAAAGCTGCTCATGTAAAAAGATCAGACGGCGCAAATAAAAAACAATAAAAAGAGGAAGGTGAAAGGTTCTGAGGAAGAGAGGTCAACGTCTGTACCCTTGACTGGTGCGCGTTGACCAATGAGATGTACACACTGCATGACGACCCGGGATTCGAACCTGAGGCGTCTTGATTAGAAAATTTTATCAGCTCGAACTGCCATTGATCGAAATATATATTCGCTCTGCACATGGATAAGGACTGATAGAATATTTGGGGGCATTTATCGCATTTGACATGAAGTGCACACATAATGTTTACAAGGTTCACAACGTATGTACCTCTAAGGAAAGTAATAATTAGTAAGAGTGATTTCTCGCACGTCGTCCCAAGAATCCTCATTTATCAAGAAAGCTCATTTATAAATTCACTTCCTGTACGTTATTCGAAATATTCGGGTTAGGTCGGTTGCCTTTGCCAGAAAATCGTCTTCTGAGTGTAAAATTTTCGCTGTGAAGTCTTTCGTAAAAGAAATGATGGTGCTGTTAAAATGCCCCCAATTCACCCCAACCCCTCGACCAAACCCTTGGTATCCCTCGAACCAATAGGATTTTTTTCATCTTCTTTTTTTTAAACTGACCTTTCAGTAAAGTAGCGAGAGAAGTAGCTAAGAAGCAAATCAAAACCTCATCCGAAGATTTTTTAAAGCCTTTTCTTCCTCTACCGTGGTACCGAGCGATTTTTTTGACCCAGAGACAAGAGACCCTCACTTATATCTTGGTAATGGTGGAAGCTTTCACGTTCAGAACTTTAACATTCTACTTTTGACTTACCTACTAGTTGGATGGTAAACAACGTGTTGGGAGTTTTGTCTCGCAAACAAACCGAAGTTTGGGAAACTTGTTTGGCTCTTGACGTCATCCGAAGCTCATCATCCACCTTGTTGGTAGGTCAGCTGCCGAAGAAAGGGTGATGACTGTTGCCCCTTTGTAATTTTCCATGAGGAAAAGTTGTATCCTCGAATGTAAAAGCTTCCACCAGTCGCCAAGAGGCTACTGGAGGGTCTCTTGTCTCTGCCCTCATCCGACTCAAAAACGCACCAAGGCGAGGATAATTCTGGCCTGCCAATCCCCCCCCCCCCCCTAAAAATGTTGATCCTGCTCCTAACTAAACTTTTGCCTCACTCCTCACCAGATTACATTTCTAGATTGACAGTGCAGGGTCTTGGAATATATATTGGCTCTGGGAGTTTGCATGGTCCGTTGATAGAAGCCAACAATCATCGATCTGAAACTATGAACACCTTTGTAGCGAGGCGAGAAAACCATAGCAGTATAGCGCCAGCCGGTGACGCTGATTGTGTCTTGTGAAGTGTGAGGCAGGCCAGTGCCACCCGCATCTTGGCCTTGACTCACAGGCAGCGATCAGCGATCTCGATTAGCTGATTGTGAGACTGATCTTGGTCCCGGGTCCCCGGTCCATTGTCCTGATTGTCCCGATCCGATCGGTGCGACCGCGGCGCAATAGCAAATCGATTCTTGTGAAAGAGTCGCAACGGTTTTGAGAATTCGAGCGATACCGATGTACTCGGTTGGCATTCGCCATAAAATATGGCATGCTCTAATTTAGAGCCGCGATCTTACAATATCAATAACAAAGGTCGTCTTTGTTGGTGCTCGGTTGAGCAAAAGAGAAAGTAACGGACTCTGACGCATTATATTAGAGGGGGGGTTGGAGGTAGGGGACTTATGACACTAGAAGCTGTGCACATTGCAAACACACGCACACTCGAACAAACAAACACAGCCGCGGCCACCGCGCACACTTTGACAACATTATGTCACCTGTCCGATCGGAGAACATGCCGTGATGCAACGTGCCCGTCCAACCTATAATAGTGCAATTAGTAACAGTTTACAGGTTCACTAGTTCACCCATGCAATTTATGGGGAGGGACACCCCCCGCCCCCCCGCCGCCGCCCTGTCTTCAACGCCTGCAGAACCTGTTCGGGGTCCGTCATCAAAATTTTAATCCTCTCGCTCTGGGTCGGTGCTGGTGCTCGGTTGACCCAGAGACAAGAGACCCTCTACTCCGCCGTGATAACGAAGAGAGCAGTAAGTGCAAAAATGAAATTTTGAGAAAACGAGCTCAGAAGCTTCTGACTGGAAAATGTTATTGAACGAGGCCTCCGTTCCTTGTCAAATTGCCACTAATCGTCCGGAAGACTCCTGGAAATCGTTTGGATTATTAAAAATCGACTGATTCTATTTCAATTACATAAAAAGATTATTTTTCATTTTCATGCTAGGTTATTGTTAGGCAAGACAGCCGTGAGTCCTATCTTCTGCATGCTTTCGTGGTTGCGTTTTGGACACACAACAAACGCATTTTCAGGTTAGAAATTGGCAGAAGAGGGCGGCATTTTACTTGAAAGCACTGTTTTCATTGGCTCTCTGGAGGAATATTGTCACTTACTGCTGTATTTCCTAAGACTACCTCATTTTTTCAGTAGCGTGGCGTGCTTTGCGCTATATTGATTGATTTGCCATTTAGACCTATGGAAAAAGATTGATATACAGGGTGCTCGCAACGAACACCTTAATAATCGATTCTTCACCATACCTTCAAATGGTGAAATATCGATAATTGATCATTCACGCCACGCCACTGCATTTTTTGCGCACTCACGGCTTTCTTGCAAAGCTTTCTGCTTCCCGTTTTGATACAATTAAGATGAATTTTGCTGTCTTCGCAATTTCAGTGATTTCATCGAAAATAGTTTATACGAATATTGAAGGAAACTCGATTTCGGTTTGACATTGACTGCTCTCTTCGCTATCACGACAGCACTGACATCTTGGCAATGGTGGAAGCTTTTATTTTCGGGACTTCAACATTCAACTGTTGACCTACCTGCTAGGCGGATGGTTAAAAAAAGGTTGGGAGTTTCGTATCGCTAACAAACCGAAGTTTGGGGAACCTGTTTGGTTCATGACTTCGCCCGAAGCTACCTAGTAGGCTACCTAGAGGCTACCTAAAGGCTACCTACCGATCTACCTAGTGGGTAAGATGACAGTTGATCGCTTATAACTATCCATAAGGAGGTGTTTAATCCCCGAAATTAAAAGCTTCCACCTGTCACCAAAAGGCCAGTGGAGGGTCCTTTGTTTCTGGGTCGACCAGAGATGAAAGTCAAGAGACTTGAACGCACTACTGGATGACTGTGGAGCTTTTGGGTGGTTCTTTTTATTCATGCCCCGATTTTGCTTTAATGGTGCAAATGAAAATCGGTTTACTCAATTTTGGGCCTTTAAAAATGACACCATATATATTTAGGAAAAAAATCCAGTTCGATTGTTTAAATCTTACAACGCACAGACGCGGGAAAAATGACGATGTATTTCCGAATTCATTCGACCCATTCACATTTAGACTACACTTTGCAATAAAGAACTACTTTTGGCGCAATTTAGAATTAACATATGTGTCATTGAATTTCCCATGCGATTAGGTGCTTTTATAGATTCGTCGGAAATTTCAGCTCCAAATTGCAAAATGTGATCCATTCAAATATCTTCAGAAGATCAGCAACACGGAGAGCAAACTTTCTTACACGAACCGGAGCTCTTAGATTTGCAAAAATAATATGGTTTGTCTAACGCGTAGATATCGGGCGTAGGAATGACGCCCGACGAAAAGATCGCCTTTCGTAAAGCACAGCGAATGACGTCATCCATCGCGGTTGTGAAAACCATGTTTTTTTCCAACGCGGATTCATGAATCAGTGATAAAACCTTTTGCACTGGTTACTTGACATGAAAAATACGGATGACTCCAAGGTGGACAATTGGACATCATGGTTTCCACATCAGCGATGGATGACGTCATTCGCCGAGTTTTTCGATTGGCGATATTCCCGTTAAAATTGTGGATGTCCCAATTATTCTGAGCGGTCGCACGGATTTTAATATTTTTTACTAATTTATAAACGTTAACCACTAAAACACAAATCTACGAGTGACGAAAGTCTATTCACGTTGCTTGAATAAGTCGTTCTTTCCGGGACGAAGAAACGTAACTCCATTCCAGGGTTGCAAAATTGACTCAAACCATGACCTAAACCAATTCATTTTTTTCGAAAAAAAAAGCCTGAGCAATTTTTGTCGAAATTTTGTTTGATAATGACATGAGATCAGAAGAAAAATCGGTGAAATTTTCAGATAGATATGCCGAGGATTCTCCCTGTGAATTCGAAACTTGCAAGTGGAAATTTGGCAACATTGAAACGTGGTTACGTTCTTTCGTGAGGAGAACAACGAAGTAATGCCTGACTCAAAAACATTTCGTCTACGGTTGGGTGTTCAATGATCTGTTTCCGCGTTTTTAAACACGCGCTATGTTGAGATTTTCCGCAAATCGCCGGTTTGACTCAATGTGCACCGAATCTGCGCAATTAGTATTGGTTCTGCATCAATTAATTATTGCAGACCATTTCATATCCTCCTTTGGTCGCCGAGCGTAGGCGTAGAGTAAGCATCAGTGTTGTCGTTTTTCGCGTGCAATTTGCGTTCTCTCCATTCATTTGCCTTCGAAAATCTGCATTTCTTCGACGAATATCGCGGCTCTGGTGGAAAATGCAATTTTACTCAGTGAAAAAGAGGGGCAGGGAAAGAAAGAATTATTTTGCAGCGTGTTCACGTCTTCTGGTAAGTGACATGATGCATGACACTGGTCAACCGTGGTTCGTTTCGTCTCAGTTCACGGTCCTTATTTCTTGACGACAATCGCAGGACTCCGACGGAAAACGCTGCTGCCATTTTCCGAAGAAAATGCAAATTTTGATGCTTCGCCCACCTTCGTTTTCTTGCGGGCGATCGGGTTCATTTGCTGCCCTTACTTGCACTATTTTTTCAGATGCCGGCAATTAGGTTTGTCGCGAGAGAACGCTCTGAGAAAATCGTAGCATTTGACATACTGAATGTGATACATGTACAATTTTCGAAATACAAATTTAATGGGCGAATTTTATTTAGAGGTTTGGTACTACTTTTGCGCCCGAGCCTCCGAGCTGCCATTTTATTTGAGTTCGGAGCTTCTGATTCTGTGACTAACGAATCGCATGTGGTTGAATCGCGGTGTGGCATGAATGTGGTTTGATAATTTTAATTTCCGCCACCGCGCTAACCGCACTGCGTTTGGCACAATGCGTGAAGTATTCCTACAGTCTTGTAGGCGCTACGCGTTTCACGCCGACCGCTGCGGACCGCACTGTTTTTCACGCAATGCGGGAAGTATTCATTCAGTCTTGTAGGCACTATGAGTTTCACGCCAACCGCTGCTGACCGCACTACGTTTGACGCAATGCGTGAAGTATTCGTGAAGTCCCGTGGGCGCTAATATGTGTTTCCTGCTGACTGGCGCGGCGCGCCGAGGCCTCTTTTTCATCTCAAGTCCTCGTCATCATTGCTCTTTGCGCCGCGCCGCACCAATCCAAATTGCGTGTTTGGTTTGTCTCTCAACTAGACTAATGAAAGGCGCTGTCTCTTGCATCACCGAAAGACGAACAAATTAAAAATTACTATACTTTAACTCTCAGGAAATGAGAGATTTTGTCGCCTTTTCTCGTTTTTAATTTTTTTCTGAATACGGTTTTTTTTTTTTTTTTTTTTTTTTTTTTTTTTTTTTTTTTGACACCTACATTTGAAAAATTGCAGAATTTGCCGCCCCGTAAATTTGCCGCCATGGGCCGCAGCCCATGTGGCCACGCCCTAAATCCGGCCCTAATCTTGTTTGTTTATTCACGGCCGTAAGAGCATTATGAAGCCTAAAAACTCGTTGACCAATCAAAAAGCTGCACAGTTTTCCTGTAGTAAAAAGATACGAATGACCATACTCTGTCTATAAAGGTCCTCTAGTACACGGGAGGGGCCACCTGCTCACCACTCACCAGCCTTCCAGGACCTCCAGATTCCAGGTTCACTCAAGGTTAGAGGATCCTCATGAAAGGTTTGCTGGTGAACCAATCCAAACTCGATCCTGCGACACGCACACGCGCACGCGCAGATGTCCACGTTTTCGGTTCGTTCGGCAACCGTGCGTCTTAAGGCTCGCGCGTACGGTGACGCATGTTTGCACCGAATAATGAGATATTTACGGCCCAGGATCTTGACCCATTACCTTGGATTCCCACCGCGACGCATGCGCGCGGTGCAGACACCACGTCACACGGTTCTTCGGGTCTTTTCATCGAACCCCACCTCCCCCTCCTCTCCCCCAAATCCCCCATCCATTGTCATTGCAGCAAACCGATTATTAGTTTTGGAAAAACTCAGCCAACGGCGGTGGGTTTTCCACGTTCAACGCGCCTGGTGATTATTATTTTAAGCTCAATGTCCCGTCTGTTTACTTTGCGCTCTGTGACCTCCCAGCGCTCTTATTCTTTGTCCACTTCAAGGAGAAACGATTTATCGCAGACACAGGGACGTCCATGGGTGTCTGGCGACGTGAGAATATGTGTTTGAACTTCCATGTTAGGTCGATATGTTATTTGCTCTCGGCAATACTCCTCGCGGGCCGATTATTGAAATCTATAGACAAAGCTGTGGACAAAGAAGACATAAGGAGTATACTGACGTGCAAAGTGAAGCATCTAGACCCGTGACTTCAATCACGGGCTTTCGGCTAGTTTCGAATAATCACCTGATATGAATATTCAGATTTTTAGGGGGCAAATTTTAGGGGCCACGTTGGCGCAGAGCCTTCATTTTTTAGGCGGCATGGCCAATTTTTTAGGCGCATTTGGCGCGTTGGTGCCTGTGAGTTTCGAACACTGGCTATGTTGCTTACGTGCAAATACAGTACGAATATAGAGCAGGAGAAAGGAGCGCTTTGATGACGGCGCAAAGATACAACTATTCGCACATGATGGATGTCCGCGTTGCATGTGCAAAATTGAAGGCGCAATGGCGCGAGGCTTAATATCTCGCAATGCTCCGCTTTATGCTACCAAATAGGTGTCGCTCGAATTCGGGAGAGTTAAAAAAAAGAAGACACAACTGCATCTCTCCTATCTTCGGTTGTGTTGATACTCAATTTTTTTCTAGTTTTCTGAATTTAATGTCGGAGTCATTTTCCATGATGAAGTTGATTTGCCCGAAAATTCTGGACCCCTCTACACTTCGGGGGAGCCCCCACACCCCCTGGGCGAAATACCATTTTACAATCCCTTATCCGGCTGAGGGTACACGCCCTCCGATGTGAGCCAGTCCGGCCCTGGACGGAAAAATAAATGAAGATGACTAATTTTTCACGATTAAAGATTAAATTCACAAATCCGGCGCACGCGAAATTATCAGGGATAGTTCTCACCACATTAATTGAATATGGTGAAATTTTCACCGACCGCAACCTTCATGGGCGACCAAGATGAATCTCATCCGTGCAACAAACTCTAAGCTCCAACTGTCATAACTCCTCACCAATATCCCCCTCAGATACGGTGTGCGGTTTGCACGGTTGTGTTTCATTACAAATCCTATTTCGACTTATGCGCATTTGGGCTGTACTTTGCAGTGAGAAATTACTTGAGGCACGATGCAAGCTGCTTGGATTGTGCAGTTTCTTTAAAGTAAAATAAAAAGCTGAACATTTAGTTAGTATCTACTCTCATGGGGGAAAATTTTATTTCAATGATAAAGGTACCTGGGAAATTTCATTCATATAAACATGTTCTGTTATCTTACTTCAGACAATTTTCTACGATCTAAGTAACATTGAGGCGTTAATAGTCCCGTATTCCACAACAAAGCCCATCAGGTGCTAACGGACACCTAAAGGAACAAAAATAAACCAAATTAAATGTTTGAAATAAACGAGTTGAGAGGGGTTCATAAGCTTCCTTTTCTCCAGTCAAAATTCAATAGTCGAAAAGAAATATCTTGAATATTGAAATGAAAATTTCAACTTTTTCTCTAGGTTTGATCTTAATGTGACTCGGTTTTTCTTTGTTAAACTCGGTGTGTTCAATTTTTTAGGTCCCTTTTTAAAATCAGTACATGCCTCTTTTCAGCATCAATGAGTCCAATTAGACTAAATTTTGCAATCAAAAACTACTATCTATGGCCCATATTAGAAACAACATGTGCAAATGGAATCCCCATGCAGGTAGGCGCACTTTTATGGATGGGTCAGAAATTGCAGTTTCTTCTTGCACACCGGAAAAAATAGGATGGTCGTCAGAACCAGCGGCTTGTTAAAAATGCGCCGGCTACCGTGCGGTAGTTACGATACCAACTGCGGTAGAGGACACAACTAACCCGGTAGTGTTTAACCAGCCGCTGGTTGTGATGACACTCTCATTTTTTTCGCGCAAAATGAAGTCCAATTTAAGCAGCTTTGTTCCTACACACACTAGAAATAGCCGTGATTCATGTTTTTCTCATTTTACCACGTCGCTCTTACTTTTGTGGGGAATTCTGCGAACAAGCAATGACACTTCACCTCGAGCCAGCTAGCACGCTTCGCGTGGAAACTGATGCTGTCCGATCAAGTCTAAACCGCCGGCTGCGATGTCAAAGTTAAGATACGCTTTTACAGGCAGCCGGCGACGTGACATTCAGTGGCGTGGCGCGAATGATCGATTATCGATATTTCCCCATTTGAATCCGTGGTAAAGAATCGATTATTAAGGTTTTCGCTGCGAACACCCTATTAATCGATCCTTTTCCATAGGTTTAAATGGCAGATCAATCGATGTATCGCAAAATATGCCACGCCACTGGTGAAATCGACCGCGCGAAGTCAACCGCGGACAGACGCAACCAAGCACAACGATTTTGTAGGCGCCTTATACTGCCGTGCTAGGGAAGAACGCCGTATGAGCCTCCGAACGTTGTCAAGTTTCCTTCGATAAAAACCGAATTAACGGGAAAAATTTTGAATATTTTTTTACAAAATTTTCAGACAATGGAGATGTTGCATTTGTGAGGAATTTGCGATTCGACAGTTGATTATTTTGTAAAAGTTCGTGAGAAACACGATGGTGCCACTGGTTTTCTCTGAAATCAATTCCTAAGCTCAAATAAGCTCTCAAGTTGAGGCCAAAATAGAGGGAATTCCCCACGCTATCCTGAGAGTCCGCCTCTACATCAAGACAAACTCTCCATGCAAAGATAGGGAGCAAATACATTGACAGGGCTGCCACTTTATTTGGGGACTCTAAAACTGAAAACACGGCATCACTGCCAATGTATTTGCTCCCTATCGTTGCATGCAGAGTTCGTCTTGGTGTAGAGGTGGACTCTCAGGATAGCGTGGGATATCCCCTCCATTTTGGCCTCAACTTGAGAGATGTTTTTGAGCTTGGGAGTTGATTTCAGAGAAAACCAATGGCACCATCGTGTTTCTCGAGAACTTTTACCTAAAGAATCAACAGTCAAATCGCAAACTCCTCACATGCACATGCAACATCTCCATTGTGTACACAATTCAATCCAAAATATCTGAAAATTTCAAGGAAAAACACGCATAAATGTCATCAAAAATACATGTTTCATCGAGGGAAATCTGGCAACTCTCGAATTTTCATACGACGTTCTGCCGTAGCGCGGCAGTATACCGCAGACGTTATTGACGCGAGTCACCTTATCAGCGGCAACAGAAAGCTTTAAAGTCATCGCGTTGCTCGGTTGCACCAACTTCGCGTCGCGGGATGCCTGTGGAACCGTAGCTTTACTTTCTCCTGGTATCGCAATCGCAATCCTCGTACTTGCCGGAGCCGTAACGCAGGGAGTCGCGGCCATTGCGGAAACGGCGTATCAGATTTTGAGTTCCTGGCTCCCGGGGCAGCTCGATCTCGTCGCGCTACGCAAGAACCCACCCTAAGTCCGCTGAAAATCCTAAGTAGATACGAGGTTTTTCTAAGATCACCTGCGGCCGGCATTTAGGCCAGAGTTTAAATTGCAGGCGAGATGAAAAAGAATAACTATATTTTGAGGCGAGCGATGGAGCCTGTGCAATTTCATACTTTCCAGAGCTCTTTTGAAGATTTAGATGCGCGCTTTTGACAGCGTTACTGACGGCGTTATTACCGTGACGTGTCTGACCCGACCTGGACGACCCGTCGCTATTCTCATTTTGCACGCACCGTTATGGCCTCCGTATTCTGCCGTGCTAAGGAAAAACGCCGTATGAGCCTTCAGGCGTTGCCAAATTCCCTTTAATAAATCAGGAATTTTCGGAGAAATTTGTAAACGTTTTTCCTCTGATTTTTCAGATAATTTTGTCCGCAATTTCACCTAAATTTCCATGAAAAGTAAATAACTGAAAGAAGTTCTAAAGTTTTTAATTTGCGGCTTTAAACATAAATTAAGAGAATATGATGACGCGCCATTTTCGACTAGAAGTCGGAATTCAACCACTTCCTCTGTCTATTATGCACATGGGAGCTGCCTGTTCTTTATCAGTTTTGCTTAAGCAGGAATGATGAATGTCTTGTTTCGGCTGCCAGTGAGGCGTCTGATAAAATGTTAATTAAAGGTCTTTAAGTTTATTTTGTGAACGCAGCTACATAGTTGCGATCATTTCTGATACTAGGCGTAGGCCAGGGATGTTTGGTAGAATAACGCTCCGGGAGGGGCGGGGCCGTACATGATTATATGTTTTTTTCTTCTTTTTTTCCGAATTGAATGTAATCTTTCAAACCTGAAGTTTACTTTCAGGGTAAATGATTATTGGAAATCTGCCTCCTGTGGTGACAGAGTGACCTTGTGTTTCGTGTGAAAATAGGCCTTGGCGCCAGTAATTTGCAGTCTAGTCAGATATCATGCATTAAAACAGACAGTGGAAAAAAGAGGAAATTAAAACATCAAAGAAACCAGAAGTCAAATTACGTCGGTAATTTCTTTGATCTGTGCCGTACTTAATCATATCTTAAACTGCGAAAGTTTAAAAAAGCTGTCAATGTGAAAATTTCTTTTCAGATAACAAATATTTCGACCAAATGAAAATTTTATCATCAGATAAAATAAATCATCTTATTTTTTTTTTTTGTTTCAGCTGAATATGTTCATCCTTGTCACAAAGCAGATCCTAATATCAACTCATGTATTAAAGAGACTTTCAACCATTTGCGACCCTACTTGATCTCAGGTAAATTTTATCTCTTATCACTTCAATGGTTTTTAAGATAGATTTGTAAATTAAACCGAGACATTAAAAAAAATGTGAGAAAAAATATCATACTGCACGGCACTGCTCTCACGTTTCAATACACATTTCTTTTCTCACTAAAAGCAAAGCTTCAAAGTTCAGCAAAAAAAGCATTGCTGCAAAATTTTCGCGAAAAGTATCCATAAAACTTCAAAATGTAAAAAATTGGAAACGTAATCTTTCTGGGCTTTTATCAAGCCCAGTAAAGGTGGTCGATTTTTCTTCATGATTAGAATTGCTAATAAAGGAGAGCCTATGAGATTGTATAAATATGCAAGACTTGTGTGTTTGAATACGACAACTATTTTTTTTTTTTTTAAAAAAAGATTAAAGAGACATTGACCAGCTAGTTTTTCAATGTTTTCAGCCATTAGCAAAATAGGGCATCGGCTAGAAGGAAATGAACCGCTCCAATAGTATACATTAGCGTTTGCAGTGTCTGTATTGTGAGACCTACATCTAAAAAACAAAATTAATACCAAAATCAGCCCAGGATATAGATACATTTATCATTCGCAATTGTCCATGGAGAAAGCTTTTTGAAGCGAATACATTGGGGGTACAGCACATCCACCTCAATGTTTCTTATGAGCTGGTTGAGTTGCACATCAGTCTCATTCGCTTTTTCCGTCGAACAAAAATAAATTTAAGTCCTCATGGCAAAATTTTATTTAAGGTTTCGTTAAAAACTTTTACTGCTCTCTTTTAGTTTACTAGAATGAACTTGTTAATACCCGAAAATTGTCTTCTCCTATCTAAACATACATAACCAGACGGTTAACATTGATCGTATAAAAATGAAAATGAACAAAAATAATTTGAGAAAAAATCAAACAAATTTCATTTTTTGTACACGCCAAGATAGGGTTATGCGCTCCCCGGTTAATTATTTTAATCCACTAAAAGGAATCTTATAAAAAATGTGATGAGTATGTGACCAGTAAAAATGAACTTTGGGACGTTACTGTCAGCTAAATTTGAAGCCACCTGAATTTGGCCATGCCACAAAAGATTACCTATTTTGGCGTGAAGGGCTATCGTTTGTTTATTTGCCACCTCCACTCAGGAAATACCTTACATAATAGGATGATTTAGCTTCAATGACCCACATTTTATTGAACCTATCGTAGCTCTTATTTGGTATAATGAATGAGTCTTTGATATGCGCCTTCCTATGTCTTATCTCCGAATTCATGTTATCTTTTTCTTCGTCACCGAATAGGTTAAAGTTTGCCTCGAAAGCTCATTCAAAATTTCGAGGTTCAAAACGTAACACCCCTGCAACTGAACAACATCTCGTTCAACTGATATTTTTCTTGAATGGTTTAATCTGACTGAACTACGTCACCGGATAGATTAACGACTTCTATTCATAAATTGTGCTCCGTCACTTTAGCAGAAATATATTAACCACTGCTATAAGTTCTTCTGCGCTACTACTGATTGGAAACTCTTTCATTTCTTCCGAGAAAAAATTGAAATACCCGAAAAATTGACTCTTGTTCTAATTTAGGTGCATGGTTTGAACTATAGGTGGAGGGAGGGTCCAGTCTCTCTATCACAGGCCGCTTATTGAATGTTTTAAGCAGCCCAACGAGACATCGAAATGCGATATATTGTATCGTAAGTATAGGGCTATATTTTGTCTTGTAGTGCTGACATAGTTTCAGAAATCGGCCCGCGAAGTGTTTTTGGTCCTCTCAGAAACGTTAGAGATTTTTCGGAATAACTGATGCATTTTTTTCGTCTCACAATCAGCACAGTAAAGCATCGATTACTATCCGTGCTTCGCAGTTACCCGTTTATTCGGTTATTCAGCGCGGCTCCTCCACCACGAAAACGAGACATTTCCAGACATGACACGACGGTTACCGGTGTTTTGGGCAAAAATTGAAAAAAATAGGCGAATTTTCACGAGTGGATTTGGTCGATTTTTTTCAGCTAGATCGGCAGGGTTTCACACTGAAGGAGAAAAACGCTCCGACACAGTCAAAAACTAAACTCAGCTGCACCATGAAGTTTGGCCAACGTTTGCATCCATCCAATTTTCAACCCACCTCGAGAGGTTGGTCGAAAATTTTGGATGAGGACGTCATTGCTGCCAGCATGAAAACCTAGATGTTGTGAGCACACGGGCGGCGCGGCGGCGCCCGGAAGAAATTTCGTTTTGTTGTAACGGAGGTTGGCAGTAAGTTCAAAACTTCGACCGAATCCACTCGTGAAAATTTGTCTCATGAGTGGTTTCTTTATTGTTCAATGTTGTGCTTTTGGGTAATAAACAGAGCTTGAAATGACATTTGTTCAGTATTTTAATGGCAGTCTCGATCAGGGCCAGATTTTTCTACTTGTCGCCCATGGGCCGCCTGTATTTTGCCGCCCCCTTCTCATTCGTTTTGAAACATCAATAAAAACCATCAAGTGAATGTGCCAGCGGGGGAGGGGTGCATAAGACGCGTTTACTCGTGTTGAACACATTTTTTGGGAAAGCCCTGTCAACACTACTAGCAAAAGGTCACGAAACTTTGCGCGAAAGTCAAGTTCCGTAAACCTATCTCTAATGGACAAGGCCTTCCATTCATAAGAAATGAACGAAAAAATTATGAAAGAACAACACAAAATTTGGTTTAATGATTTTAACTTCCGCCGCCGCGCCGCGCCGACCGCACCGTGTTTGGCGCAATGCGTGAAGTATTCACGCAGTCTTGTAGGCGCTATGCGTTTCACGCTGACCGCATTGTGTTTGACGCAATGCATGAAGTATTCATGCATTCTTGTAGGCGCTATCCGTTTCACGCTGACCACAATAACCGCACTGTGTTTGATGCAATGCGTGAAGTATTCGTGCAGTCTTGTAGGCGCTAATATGTGTTACATGCCGATTGCCGCGCCGAGGGCTTCTCCTTTTCATCTCAAGTCCTCGTCATCCTTTGTCCCTAAGTCGCGCCGTTCCAGGCCAAATTGTGTGTTTGGTTTCTCTGCCCTCTCGGAAAACTGCCCAGTAACGCGGTGCATTTAAATAGGGATCATGTAATTTGTGCGTTAAAGATTTAGACATTTTTAGTGTGGGGAACGAGGTTTTTGTGAGATTTCATCGACAGAGTTAGCACTCACTTGGCTGTAGCTCTTGTTGGCAACTGACCTATTTTGTCGTATGCCTCTGGGTATTTTCCAACTTTCAATGAAACTTTCTTGAGATCACTAAGACTATCTTTTATCAGAGACAACTTTCAAATGAAGTTGTGAAAGCTGAATGAGATTTACGTCTATCGTAACAAATAGGAAGTTTCATTTGATGATCTATTTATTCACTCGAGAGCGATTGGTAATTTTCTTTTGGTTTTGTTTTTCTTTTTTCGTGAATTTTCGTGTCGTTCATTTTTTGAGTATTTCGACGAAAAACATATATTCGTTGATAACTTTTAGCAAAAAGTTCTTTTGTGAAGTTCTCAAACGTTACATTGCAATTAAGTCTCTAAGACTCTAAAATCTTCAATGGTGAGTCTGTACAGGGTGTCTGTGCAAGTGTGAGAATATTTCTACCAAATCATCCAAGAAAGTAATTTCTGCAGATAAATTTCCAAGCACGAGATACCCCAGTAGCAAGGCGTGCTTCGCTATATATCGATTTATCTGCCATTTAACCTATGGAAAAGGATCGATAAACAGAGTATTCGCAGCGGAAACCTTAATAATCGATTCTTTACCATAGCTTCAAATCGGGAAATATCGATAATCGATCACTTACGCGTCGCCACTGTGGAAAGCTCACACCGCGCGTGATCTCCATAATGTCGCATCATGTACAATTCAAAGCATTTGTTTCCATTTGTTTGATAATATTCATTTTATGTGCAGGGATCCAAGAAATCAAGGTCCCATCAATCGAACCCATGATCATCCAACGCATGGCCATGGAAAATGGGCACGGGCCAGTGAGGGTCAGAGCTTTCTTCAACAACATGACCATATTGGGGGCAAGTAACTACACGGTGCTCTCCGTCAAGTGAGTTCAAAAGCTTCTTCAACCTCTGAGAATAGTCTAAGTCCATCAGGCATATTACAGGTACACGTCTGTCCGTTGCAGCAACACTTTGCATATACTTAAAAAAAGGAATATGAAACATTTGACTTAGTTCATGGACCTGCAAATATGAATTCAATGTATAAAAGTCGTGTGTTTGTACAACAAACGACTTAAAGTAGTAACGTAGTCGTGAGCCGAGATACTGAAAGAAGTATTCGCCTTAGATAAACTCCGGCCTTGCGTCACTGACAGGCAATATTTGCCCCTGTTATTCGGGTGTTACAACTTACAAGTCCTGTATTCCTGTGCAGACGTTATAAACAAGAAGGGAAGCGCCTGCAATTGTGGAATATGCAACACGCGTATTCGTGGGACACGAATCATTGAATCAGAGCTTCGCCATCAACTCAGTCTAGCCTTTGTAAAGCGGGAGCAACTTGAACCTTTGCACATGCAACACACACATCCAAGAAACTGAAAGTTTGTCATAATAGCAAAATTAGAAGAAAAAAAGTGCAAACTCATGATTAAAAGTACTGAGATACATTTTAAAGAAAGTAATTGTTAAATTTCTTTGCGTAACCTGTAAGTTGTTTCGATACGTTTAAATTTCGTTTAAAAATATCGCGAGGTGTTCGTAAAAAATCGGTCAGTGGGTGACATTCGTCGGTTATTGTGTGGGATCTTTAAAAAATTAACCACTTCAGAGTAATTTCCAGACTTTTGTCCGGACTTTTTCTATTGTCTGTATCGAATAGCGATGTTCAATCAGTCCTGGATGTAGAGAACTAATGTCTGGGCAGATCATTCGATGTTTTGCTAATCTGTAAGCTCCAACCATCAGAATAAGATTCTTTGATTTATGCATCTAACCCATTGTTACAATTTACAAGTTGTTGTTTAGGGAGAGTTCAGTGATATAAAAATTTAGAAAAATAGATTTATAAGTATGCAAAAACAAAATTGGAAGTTTTCAGTCGGCAATCACATAACTGGGTTTGCAATGTCGCAGACTTCCTGTCATATTTTGTTTTTTAAACGGAAAACTACTCAACGGCAATTCTTTAAAGCTGCCGTGATTTTTTGTCTCTATGCGAAGAAAATTCTGCAAAAGTTTTAAGGAATGATGTCAATTTGTTCTCCTTTAAAAAAATAACATAGAGGCTGAGATTTTCAGACACCGCAAACGAGATATGTGATTGCGGACTTACGCCGTCGATATACAATTCATACGCAAAATAGTTCCGTCCTTTCAAATTTGAAAAACATGGGAAACGTTTTCATTTCGCAGGAAAGACCTAGCGAGAATTTTATGAGAGTGGAAGTTATGTCTATGGATTGAACATCACTGCTTGGTCATTTGTTTCTCGAATTTCAGGAGCGACTTGACGAAATGGCGCATCGATTTTGGTCTCTTCATCCCTTACATAGAAGTCACAGGCAATTATGACGTGAACGGGAACGTTTTGCTGTTTCCAGTGAGGAGTCGTGGTGAATTCTGGGCCGCTTTCAGTGAGTAAAATCTATTTATTTTCCTATTTTAAACCTCGTCTTTCGATGTAAAATAATGTTGGTTTTAAAGAGAGAGATTTTGCTTTGCATTGATTGGCTCGTGGCGCATGAAAAAGTCCGTTCACGTACCTGGAGGCTCAGTTCGCTGCACCGTACATCGACCAATAAAATTATTGGTTCGCATGACCGTGTTTTTTTTCTCTCTCTCTCTCTCTGCACGGGTAAAAAAACTTCCATTGTACGAACCAAACAATTCAATAGGCGCTTATTCAGTTTAGAAAACGCTGCCTTCAGTCGAGTAAACCGACCGCTTCAGCTGAGAGAGCTGTAACTTCTATTACAATGAAAAAAAAAAACAATTTAAAAAGCGGGTAACAAGGCTAAAATTTCACATACACAAAACCAAAACGTTTCGGCTGAAAATTCAGCCATCCTCAGTTGGATAAATCAAAATAAAAATGGTTAAAAATCTAAAATAGTACCTGATAAGTACCTTTCAATTGGGAATGTTGTTATTATGACCAATTGAATGTTGTTATTATTGGTCATAATAACAACATTCCCAATTGAAAGGTACTTATCAGGTACTATTTTAGATTTTTAACCATTTTTATTTTGATTTATCCAACTGAGGATGGCTGAATTTTCAGCCGAAACGTTTTGGTTTTGTGTATGTGAAATTTTAGCCTTGTTACCCGTTTTTTAAATTGTTGTTTTTTTTTTATTGTATAACTTCTATTACTACACTGCCGTGCTAAGGAAGAATGCCGTATGAGCCTTCAGACGTTGCAAAATTTCCTTCGATAAAACACAAATTTCCAGGTAAACTTATGAAGATTTTTCTTCCAATTTTTCAGAGAATTTTGTTCACGTTTTCTCCCAAAGTTCCTGAAAATATCAAGGATAAATATTCATAGCGTTCTTCAAAAATAAACATTTTATGGGAGGAAATTTGGCAACTCTCGAATGTTCTTACGACCTTCTTCCTCAGCATGGCAGTACACCTAATATTTCTCCATTATGCTCTCATATCAAAACTTTTTCGCCATTACCTACAATCAGAGAATATTTGATTTCCGGATAAAAACTTCTCTCTGTGTGATAAGGGAGATACAACCTGAGCTGTTAGAAGATTTTGCTTGATATAATGTAGAATAACATCGATTTTTTGTTTTGTTTCAGGCAATGTAACGGCTCTGGCAAAACTTTATGGACAGGAGGTTTACAAGGAAAACGTCACGTTCATGAAAACGGATCGACTTGGCGTCAATTTCAAACTTTCAAAGTCAAATTTTAGAATCAAAGACTTCCTGAACGGGAATAATGTGATAGGTAATACATCTTATTAGCTTGTAGGACTGCTGAGTTTTGTAAAAAGCTGTCTTAAATTAATATGTGTATTTTACGAAGTTCGTTCAGAAAGTAAATATTTACCTTCTTTTTATCTCTTGAAGTATGAGACGGTTAGAGAAATTCGATAAAAAATAACATCGTAAATCTACTACTTTCAGCTTTTTAACTTATTGCCATAAATCTCTTGGGCTAGAGGACCTTTAAAAAAGTGGGTTTTTGAAAGCTCTTCCGTACTGCGCGAGTCCAAAATTTCACGATGTGCGATCAAAATTAGGGTCACTGCATCGATTGCTTATCGCAAGTCAGTGACTTATTGATGGTTGAGCGTCATGCAAAATATAGCACAACACATTTTATTGCTAAAAAAACATGCGAAACTGATCGTCTTCACTATTAACATATTTATTTTTTTCGTTGTCTTTTGCTTGGCGGATAGATTGTTTCTTTTTCAATACATCCCGTTCGTTAGCGCTTTGAAAATCCATCAAAGATGTATCGTTTCGAGAAATATCCCTAGCCTATACAATATCTTGAATTTCAATGTTACTGAATTTGATGAGTTATATCCACCTTTCTTTGTGAAATAACAAATAACATGTACAATTAACACACCGTAATAAAAAAAGCGATAGCTTCACGATTGGACCAAATAAAAAAAAATGGTTCATAAATTTCCGCCGATATAATATATGTATTTATTTTTGGGGAAAGCAATGAATATTTTTTCTTAAAATTTTCAGATAATTAAGTCTGGTCGCGAATAAAAAGCTCTGAAAAATTCGAAGGAAAATATCCACAGGTTTCTCCGAAAGTCATATTATATCCAAAGAAATTTGACAACGTGGAAGCCGTATACGGCGTTCTTCCCTAGAACGGCAGTGTTGCTGACTTGTAATTGGACCGTGTTTCGTACAGAGGAACTAGGTCATATCAGCGTTCGTCAAATTTAACTGGACAATTCAATTTTTTACAAGAAAACGTTTGTGCGGATTCCCTTAAAAATGTTGAGGAATTTACTTTGTACTATGCAGTAAATTTACCTATTTTTTAAAAAACGAAATTTTAAATTACATAAAAATTTGAACGATCGTTTCCATGTGAAAAATTAAATTGCTCAATTAAATTGGGCAATACCTCATGTGGCTTGGTTCCTTCCTACTTAACACGATCCATTGGAGATGTTGCATGTGTGAGGAATTTGCGATTTGACTGTTAATTCTTCTGTAAAAGTTCGCGAGAAACACGATGGTGCCACTGATTTTCTCTGAAATCAACTCCCAAGCTCAAAAAAAGCTCTCAAATTGAGGCCAAAATGGAGGGGATATCCCACGCTATCCTGAGAGTCCCCCTCTACATCAAGTCAAACTCTTCATGCAAAGATAGGGAGCAAATACATTGACAGGGCTGCCACTTTATTTGGGTACTCCACAACTGAAAACACGGCAACCCTGCAAGTGTATTTGCTTCCTATCTTTGCATGGAGAGTTTGTCTTGATGTAGAGGTGGACTCTCAGGATAGCGTGGGATATCCCCTCCATTTTGGCCTCAACTTGAGAGCTTTTCTTGAGCTTGGAAGTTGATTTCAGAGAAAACCAGTGCACCATCGTGTTTCTCACGAACTTTTACATAAGAATCAACAGTCAAATCGCAAATTCCTCACACATGCAACATCTCCATTGTCCACGAGGAGCTGTAGTGTGTCTCTGAAAGCAAGAGTTTTCACCTGACACCGAAGCCAAGCGATTAAAGGGAAGAAATCTCCTCGTCTCTGTAATGTTCTGCGTTGAAAATTATTTCTTGTGAAATTGAAGTCAATTTAATAACACGCCGATTACCTTAATGTGTTTCAGGGGAAGCGATGAATCTATTCCTAAATCAAAACGCAAAGGAGATCATCGAAGAGATGAAGCCTGCCGCCTCGCAGGCCATCGGGAAACACTTCAAGAATTTCTTGAACAGTGCGTTCTTGCAGATCCCGTTGGCCGTCTGGCTCAAAGATGGTCCATCGCCATCATCAGCGCCGCTAACGCCGAGTAACGCCAACACGAGTGGTAGTGGTGCATCGCCTCCTAAATAATTGGTCTCAAACTACGCCTTGCCGTTCCCTTTTCCTTCCGAGATAGACTGCGCTGAGATCGGCAAAAGTCAGGTGGATCCTCAGAGGTTAACCCATCGTTTCCCGTCACATCGATAAATAATCGATAACTATTGGTCTCGGAAAAATCGTCGAGAAATGTTTACATAAGACACCATCCAGCCGAACTTCAGACGGATTCAGGGTCGCATTCATAATTGTTCCTTAAATTGTAAGGCATCTTTAATGAACCGCGATGAGCAGAGGGAAACCAAGCTTCAACAGCTATTGCCAACTTTAATTGGGCGATTTAATTTTTTACATGAGGACGGTTGTTCGGATTTTTGTGCAAATTTCAGTGAGATTTCTGCAAAGTATGAAAGCAAATTCCCTAAAATTGTGTACCAAAACTGCTCAACCGGTTTCATGTAAAAAATTAAATTGCCCCGTTAAATTTGGCAATAACTGATGTGGCTTGGTTCCTCTCTGCTAAAAGCGATTCTAATCACACTGGTCGAAAGGCCTTAAAGTTTAAGGTACGACTACAAAACACGGCCCTCAATCAGAGGCAGCCTTGTCGCATTTCACGTTGGCTAATTTTCTTGAAAGCTCTTGAATTTTCTTAATTTTTTATCAGGAGACTGAACAGCATAACGAACTGAAACTTTTTGCGAGTTTTCTTTGGCTTCTACTACATTAGAATTTGAAGGTGAAATTATGCTTGGTTTTCTTGTAAACTATGAAGCAAAGTGGAAAAGAGACAAAGTGTAATGCAATTTGGCTCATTCTGGTTAGTGTCCTCGAATTAACATAGTCAATTCTTGAAATCAAATTCTGTGGCAAATCGGGGGAAAAATATTTGACTCCATTAACAAAAAGTGACGGATGATTTGGAGACTCCTTGATGATTTTCTAGAGATCGTAATTTCGATTATTCAAAAATAATTGACCCATCAGCTTATCGATGTACACAACCTGAGGCAGATATAGCCATATCCATCACAAGGGATGATCCCATGTTTTTGTTTTTTTTTTTGTTTTTTTTTTTACCAACAAATAACTGTCTGGCTTTATTTTTGCCGTTTGCATGGCAAATAGGGGGCTCCTAACCCCTTTTTTATTAGATCCTCCGGTGGGATGGACCCGACGAACTCAACAAGAGAGAACGAATTCAATTTCATAATTAAAGAACTAAAGTTATTTTCACCTTTTTTATCATCCTTGGATCAGCAAATCCACACAACTTAGGTATCAATCGTGCGCGCTATGCACGGCGCCAAATATGAAATCCACTTCAGGTCGTATCGACTCATGTCACTGCTTTGGAATTTTGAATGCCGTGTGAATCTTATCGGAATAAATACTCGCAGATCTTTTACTCAATGAAATTCGTATACTAAATACATAAAAACGGTTTATGAATATTGAAAGTTAAACGTGAGTAAAATCAAATTCTCGGATTGTGTCCCTCCCACAAAATATCTAAGTATCATGGTGATTGTAAAATGATTGAGGGGCTCAAAATGCTTTTTAGAATGTGATTCACTGGTGTAAATTGAGCAATCTTCAATACAGGAACTTTTAAAGTGACCTATTAGCAAAATCATAAGTGTGTCTCAAACGACTTTTTGTCATGTTTGCTGTTAAGAAACAGGTTACGAATGATGCTCGTCATACTTAGGTTACACTAAACATAAAAAATGTGTTTGAACATCACCTGAAAAAGCATATTGTAATTTGTAACTGTACCAAGCGTAATGAAACTCTTATATCTCGAATTAACTATTTGAGTATTTGATAAAAACAGGAATCAAAGTTCACTGCCATTTAACCCAAATCCCGTGAAATGCATGTTCCTTTTCATTTGATGAATGTAAGTATTTATTTTTTGTTCATTTTGCGATATAAGTATTTTCTCCAGTTACTATTGGAAAACCAAGAGAATATAGAAAAAGGAAAAAAAAACATAAATCTCTTTTTCGCTGTAAGAAAAACCTCATCGATCCTCTCAAAATTTAACATTTTCATTTTTTAATTTAATTCGCGTTCTCTAAATTCTGTGCAACGGTGCACATAATCTTATTTGAGCTCAATAAAAGACACCAATTTTAAAGTCCCAAAACTTGTTATGGTGGGTCAAAAGTGTTAAAACAAGAAATTGAGTGAAATAAATTATAGGATAAAAGTTAGTACAGGTCCTTCATCCAGCGCAAGAAATAGGAATAAAATATAGTTTTAAATGCATAATTTTTTTGACAGAGATTTAATTTCATTTACATTTTGTTTTATTTGCAAGCTCGATGCTACATCCCTATCATTCGAAATAATAAGAAAGAAATCACGCCTTTGTAATCGTAGGATCATTAACAAATTTCAAAAATTCCTATCCACAATTCATCCTATCAATTATGAGTTAATAATTTTGATATTTAACATAAATAAATATTACTGTTAACAGCTCATTATTTGAGCAATTTTCTTCAATGTTACCACCTTCATTGTTTACTTTATCATTTTACAACCTGACGTTATTGTAAGAGAGTTCATCACTTTAATATATGCATTGCCGTAGCGTGCACGAGACAAAATCTCTCTCAGCTCGAGTAATCCTTGGTGCACGTGTAAATAAAAGTTTAGATCGAAGGAAATTTTCCGGGGTAAGGTTGACTCATCAGACCATGTGTCCAGGATTTTATATGTCTCTCTAAAGACTGATTTGCATTAGTGATACTTTTTTTCATTGTTTTTCAAAAGCACCTTAATATTGTGAGGACGTGATGGCACGGGTTTGGTTCACAATGACTTGTGCTCATTGATTGAGACGAAGAACATGGTTTGTGCATACTATTTTGAAATATTGTTAAGCGGCTTTTTCAAATTACTTTAATTTACTCCATTTAATTGTAATGATCTTTTTTTAGAGTGAGGCAAAAGAAGCTTTCACCACTCTATGCGATAAAACTGTAAGATCCCATCAAGAATTTGTAAAGCAATAAATTATTTGAAATATGATTCGTTTTGGAGACTTATTTCGTATCCATCTTTAATAACCGTTGACTCGACCGAACATTTTCAGTGACCATCTTGCAAATCTCAGAAAATAACATACTACAAGATAATTATATTTTTAAAGTGATGTGAGACTATTTCATTCCGTCGTAATTGTGACCGAAAAGAGACATGCGTTTTAAAAAGAATTCTCACTAACAATAAGCTTACTTAGGGGTTTTTTATTCAAAGTAATGAGTTTGCGTTTGAACGGTGAGCCTTTTTCTGTAAGCGCATACCATGAAACATTGATTTGAGGCTTACCAAGTATCGCGCAGATGAGGGCTGAAATGACGCGCATGTTATTTTCTGGACCGCGCCTTCATTTTGCGGTTTACACAACAATATATCCTATGAGCAGTTTTGATTATCTACTCATTGATTAAGGCAATATCCGGAAAACCCCTTCAGTTAGAGATGAGAAATTAATAATGATTTTTGTATTAAATTTTGTACGATATTTATTTATTTAATTATTAAACATGACAAACATAAAAGCGGCTTCATTCCTATCATTTTAATGGGTGATCGTATTCTCAGCAGCCACATAGAAAAAATTACCAGTGCGATCCCTCAAACTGAAGGCGGAAAAAGCAATGATGGGGTATGATTACTTTCGAGCATATTTTGGAATTAAGACGATGATATCTTGGAGCACAGATAAAAAAGCAATTCAGCGCCCAAACTGCCTACTTCTGATTTAATGTCGTTCGGATTCATTTTTTTAGTTCCTTTATCTAAGCGTGTGGGGTAATTAAAACGAAATTCTTACGCAATACGTCTACCCTAGGCGTCAGACTTTCTTTTTTCTCTGCTAGCTTTTGCCGACTGTGTACCTTAACGGGTCATTAGCCTAGGGGCACGGCGGTATAATCTTCGCGTCTAATTGGAAGTCAATTTTATGTCGAGTTAGCTCCACAGATAATATTTTTGTACCCTCGCAAATAAACACGGTACGCGTTTTATCGATATGCCTGTGAGGTCGGACAGAGTTGATTTCAGCAGAAGAGCCACGTGTTAGTTATAGTGTGCAATTTGATTATATTTTTAGTAGACTGCAATACAATTCTTTTTAAATTTTTCAAGCTTCCAACATATAAACTTCCTACGACTTGAGATGACAGAAAAAAATGAGAGGAAGATGGGAGGGAGTGCAGAATATATATTGAGAAGACGTAGAAATAAATATAATCAAAAACCGGTGGTGAGGCGTGAATGATCGATTTTCGATATTTTCCCATTTGAAGTTATGGTGAAGAATCGATTATGAAGGAGTTCGTTGCAAACTCCCTGCCATTTTCCATAGGATTAAATAACAAATCAATCGATATATCGCAAAGCACGCCACGCCACTTTGATTGATTTGAAGCCAAATCTTTTGTAACGCACTCTTTTTCCCATCATCTTTGAAAACGTATTATCTGCTACACTATGTGCACTACATTACTTTTATGGAGAATTCCTAAATTTTTAAAACAAATTAGTTTCCTTGCCCGAATAATTTGATCTGAAACTTTAAGGTAGAGAAATCGATCCTGTGTAAGTAAACAGATATTAAATAATAGTAATCTTAGATTAGCTTACCTTCCGAGTAAATCTTTTAAGTTTCTTCGAGAGATGTGCAAATGCATCTCCTTTTTAATCGCCGTTACTAATTATATCCATTAAGTGTGTTTATAGGTCATGCGGTTTATTTTCATTGCCAGTCGTCAGTCTTCGATAGAAAAGCCTACTGTGATAACAGTTTCGCGAGAATCTCCACCCGCACCCTAAATAAGATCATAAGTTTTGCGATTTGGTTTCCAATTCTTTTGGAACGAGGCAATTGAAATCTTATACCAGAAATTAGAATAAAAATAAAGTCAAATTTATATTTACAATATATATAATTCATTTACTATAATGTAATCTCAGAATGTCGCTTTGATGCATATATGATTAAAAGGGCACATCAATTTGACATGGTTGTAATTGGTTGCCATCATGTTAAAAAATTCCTAAAATAAAGGTGATTAGGTAGCCATCGAGAACCAATGAGACATACTATTTTTTGTGCTTTGTAAAGTATTTATTTGGTGACAAAGGGTCTTGTGATTTGTTTTTACTTATGGAACGGTAATTCATGATACTTTTGCCATTTTCGGCTCTCTGCATTAATTTTTAAGACGAAGTAACTCACCTGTTTTAAAAGAATATTTGTCGGAGCATCATTTTTGAAGATGCAGGAACTTCCTGCATCGCGCCACAGCGCCTTCAATTTTGCAGATGCAACACGGACATCCATCAAGCACGAATAATTGTATCCCTGCGCCGTCATCAGCGCGTGTCCTTTCCCTTGCTCCATTTCCATATTATATCGATTAGTTTGCCTTATTTGTAGTGGTTCTTCAAGCGTTACGTTAGCGAAACAGTCGAAGATAGGAGAGTGGTAATCGAGCCTTGTTTTTTACCTTTTCTCCCGAATCGAGTGATACTCATTGACGGCATAGAGCGGAGCGTTCCAAGTTCACGCCTCGCGCCTTCAATTTTGCAGATACAACACGCACATCCACCAAGCACGAATAGTTGTATCTCTGCGCCGTCATCAAAGCGAGTCCTTTCTTACTCTATTTCCGTGTTGTGTCGATTCCGTTTGTCTGATTTGTAGTGGTGCTTAAAAGGCTACGTGAGCAACACAGCCGAAGTATGACTTGGATTAAATTTGTTGGCCAAACTGGGTATCGGGTAAAAAAAAATTGGGTTAAAAGTCTAGCTACCAAATATTTAAAACTCATCAAATTCATTGAAAACTCCAAGAAATAAATGCTCGACATTTTTCCTTGGAAAAATAATGCTTGCAATTTGATATATAATCTACAACATCGCCAAACAAACATATGTTTTAAGACTTTCACCTTTGATATATCTGTCAAAAAAACAAGTTACCTCTGGGATGAATTTTAAACTGTAGTGACGAGACATTTTCATTAAGGAGGATATTCAATTCTCTAATTGCAGAGGGCTTCTCCAATATGCCATCTCAGACAATACGAGGCATTTTTTATCAGTAAATACGTGAGGGTCGGACTCCGATTTTGATTGTTTGATCAATAGAGTCGTTGTAATATGAATAATTACTCAATCTCGCAATTTTTTCTTTGTTTTTAATCACACTAATGTTTACAGGTTTAAATTGTATCGCTTCCCGGAAACCACAGCTCGATAACAGTCACCAATTATCAGCATGACATTAGAATTGACATTGCATATAATGAGTTCATTCAATAGTGTGAATACATGGCACATGGCACACAATTTGAGGCACATACAATCTGGCAGAGACCGTGCATTAGGGGATCCTGCAAGTTGGCAATATTGGTTTCTCTCCATTTAAACCTGAAGAAATCTATTGATTCTCGAGGGGCAGGTGCTCCGACAAGAATCGATTTTTTAACACGGGCTTAAATGTAGGAAATGCAACGTTGCCAACTTGCTGGCTATGCCCCTGAGCTGGGGTTAAAGAGTTTTTGGATGCTTGCCCTCCAAAAAAAATACGATTTATTTGTATTCCCAGCGAGCTTTAGCTCACCATGTCAATAAAATTAAACATGAGATGGCTATATTTGGAGTAATTTTAGCTGAAAGGAACCAAACAAATTTTTGGGGAAAAATTTAGTATAATCAATCGTAACATTGAAAAAATTCTGAGTTACATCATCCTTTCTGGAATTAAATCCCACAAAAAACTTTTGTACCCAAAACGCAAACCTAAAGCTCTGTCTAAATTTCAGCGCAGTTTTATCATCTCCTAGCTGTTAATTTATATCCTTTGATTAAAATTTGACAGAAACCTCAAAAAAAAACGGTAAAATTATTAACCATAGATCAAGATTTATAGTTTTAAATATGTCATCAGAGTCGAAAATATCATTCACGCAATAACAAAACCTGTACAGGTTTTATAACCCTCAAGGCAGCAATAAAATTTCACTTTATGATTCTGAAAACGGTAAAAAGATCAAGGGTTACACTTACGGAAAAAGCAATTCAAATGTCTTTTCCTCATAAAACTTTTCATGTGACCTGAAATATCCGTTAAAAATCTGTTCAGAGAAAGTTTAAAATAAACAAATGCTATGTAGTAGTATTGAAAGCAGTTTATATAATTTTCTAGAAGATTATCTGATACAGACAGATCATTTTATACTCACAATCAGCGAGTCAACCATACCATGAGCTACTCTGCCGTGCTAAGAACGCCGTATAAACATTCGACAGTTGCCACATTTCCTCCGATAAAATTTTTGTTTTTTAGGAAAGTTATGAATATTTTTCCGAGAAATTTACAAAAACTTTAGCAAAAATTGTGAACAAAATTACCTGAAAAATTGGAAGAAAAATACTTACAAATTTCCCAAAAATTCGTGATTTGCTAATGGAAATTTGGCAACGCCGGAAGGCTCATACGGCGTTTTTCCTTAGCATGGCAGTACTGGTCTAGCAATGAGGAAAACTCGTAGTTAAACAAGATCTATTATAAATGTATGGATTAATCGCTGGTATCAACTGCAGCATCGGAGTATTTGCATGTCAAGTGCGAGAGCTTTGCCAAAATTGACAATATTGTAATGAAAATAGATAATCGAGTGCGCTTATACAAATCAGCCTATGTGCTATAGCTCCTTAAGTGAATACATTCCTTCTTGCACAAATGCATCCTGTTTTGTTGCATTCAAATGAAGAACTGAAGAGCTCGCCTTTGCTTTGTTATCTCACGATTAGTAGCGCGTCACGAGAGTCTAAACAACGTTGCTTTCTACTTGAATCAAGGTAGAAAATTCCACCGCCCGCCCGCCCGTACCTGCGTAAAATCGAAACAGAGATAGAAAGCTGAAAGCGACGGAAAGGGAAGACTTTAGACCAAACATGATAATTGCTGATACGTGTTAATCAATGCACAAGAAGAACTTTGCTCTTGATCCATATAGTGAGATTTTATCAGTTCGGTCTGCGGTCAGCGTTGAGGAAACTGATTGGAGTGGAACCGTGAAGACGAAATTAGTGATCAGTTATCCCAAATTTTACCCACTCAACACAATTACTTCGTTTTAGAGCTTCGATTTATTATCTTAACGCGATCAAACAAATGCTACTGCCTTTGGAGCGTGCTTCTACTGTGTAACTAAAAGTTTCGAGTGCGCTGAGGCTCAACAGATTATTTGTTACCGAGGCTGTCTCTTGTTATTTACCTCTCGATTAGGGATCTCGAAAGAAAAAGTGAAAATTAAATAAGATAAAGGCGCCTTTGTGAGTTTTAAATTAACGATTGAAGTGGTTTGATTGAGTGCTTTCAATTCAACATGGATGGATTTCTCTTAGCCATTTTATTTCGACTCATAACGGAACTGCCCCGGAATTGAGGGTTTTTACGTAAGTAAAAGGCTTACCTTGTTTTGAATCTGTGCATGCTTTAAGGATAAAAATTCTGGAGTAAGCAGAAGCTCATAAGAGAGAAAGAAAGCGCCGACATCTAGAATAGAGACCTAAAAAGAGTTTTAAAAATCGCTGTTGCAGCTGATAAGAAGGACGCTGTGTATTGGGCTTCAAAGATTTTTCTGGAAAAAAAAACGCATACTGTTATTCTAGGTTTTGTCAGTTTTGAATTCAATTTATTCAAGAGTCTCCGTAATTGTGACTCCTTATGTTAAAGTATAACATTCAAAATCAGTTTAATAATCATCCGGCGATAAGAAATAGATAGCGTGTTATGCAATCTGTTTAGCAAATGTGACATTCTTATGGATTTTCCGTGTAGATCTCAAGACCAAAAGCATTCACAAGTGAAGCAAATATTGCCGGCAAGTATATTTGAATATTTTAGTAGATACTTGGTCTGTAACTCTTAATACATTGCTCGGATCGAATACTTTGTGCTTATTATTAGTAAAATGTAGTCCAGATCAAAACTTGTTAGGTACCCTCTTGGGGACCTTTCACAAGTTTTGGCTATGAAAACCTAATAAAGTAATTGAAAACAGCAAATGTGAATTTAAATTTTGTGCCAAAGAGCATTTTTTCTTTACGCATATAGCTGTGCGCAGAGACGTAATCGATCACTTGCATTGTTGTCTAACGATGTCTTTCGACAAAGAAAAAAAGGAACTCCAGAAACTGAGGGATCCGTGGCAAAAACAATGAATGGTTCGCGATAATCACAGATTTTAAAGCTCCATAAGATACAAAACAAAAATACTTTAAATTTGACCGTATTATTTTGTGTAAGGCCTACAAAGAAACTTCTAGTTAACCAATAATATGGTTAATTTCTCCTTACTTTTAATGAGAGAGGCTCAGAGCAGACATTAGTACACTAAAAAATACCTGTCTAGCTTACAAGGCAGCATCTTGATCCATTCAATTCCACAATTTTTCTCTAAATTGTGATCTGCTTTTCAGAAAAGATCCTTGAGACTTGTGTGTGTGTGGGGGGGGGGGGGTAGTGGTTTTGATGAGGATAAGAGTTTTCGCTAAATATGGTCCGTAAATAGGTACGGTAAGGTAGCAAGGTGGTGGCCGAAAGGAGGGACAAGTAGTCAGAGATTTTGGATCATTTATTCTGAACCTCAGTGCCCCCCCCCTCCCCCCGCCAACATGCCATTATCTATGATATTACGTTTTATTAAAGTGAGGTTGAAAGATCGAACCACACGATTGCTCATTGGATGCTGATGCTCACTTATCATGATTATGTTCTTTTTTCGATTTTTTTTTTAAAAAAATCCGTAGCTACTTATTTGGCCGTACTTACATGGTTTAAAATGTAGGTTGTATGCTTCGTAGCAGTATTAAGATGTAAGGAAGGACTGACGGGTAGTTTTCCGAATTTCTGATACTAATAGCAGTTAACGAACTTTAAAAAATACTCATTCAATGAATGTGTTATTACTTTGCGTGGTTATAAAATCACTTGTCTTTTTCTCAAGTCATTTAAAAAACAACTCACCATTTTGTGAATCAATAAATTTATCATGGCACTGTAGTAGATCCATTAAATGCCAACTACAAAATCGCGCTTATTCATTTAAAAAGCCTTGATCTTCACGAATGAGATTTGAGAGTCATTATTCTTAACCTTCCTCAATTTCCCGAGAAACTTTCGATTTAATTTGATCGAAGAAATAAATTTGCCTCTGTTAGCCTTGATCTAAATTTCAACAGTGCTTTAATCAATGGAAGTCAAACACCTTGACCGTACTAAAATGTTTTCCATTGGTATTTATCTATAAATTCTGACGGCACTCTGTTAAGTCTATTCATTTCATTAATTCAATTTCGTAAGTACAAGTATATGACTCATACTAGCAGACAGAGAAAGTTGTTTTTTTTGTTCATTTTATCAAAGCTCTAACACAAAATATAAATACGTATTTGTCTGTAAGGGATGGATTAAATAGTTGAAAGCAGATTCTTATCTTGTGCCTCAATTACTGCACCTTAGTTACAACCATAATAATAAGAAAAAAGACAATTAGCGGCTCTGGTGCTTGCACTAGAGCTGCTATTCCGGACGGTCCCAGCTGGGGAGTATCAATGGACCATGTTACATTGGAGAGACCGCGCGTTGGTTGATGGGAATAATCGGCGCCATTTTCGACTATGTACCTTGTCATGACTTTATTTTATTGCATATTGTTTTATTGTTAGCCAATGCTATGTTGTGTAGTGTATTTTTGGAATCATGGTGATACAGTCAATAATTCAAAACTTGTCTGTGCTTTAATCTCGTGATGGAAAAAATGTACTTTACGTTCAAAATTTGAAATTTTGAATTTTAAAGTTTTCGCGGTTTTTTGGAAGAATGCAGTGGTTGGAGCTTCCTAGGCATATTACTCGATATCAGCTGATAGCAAACAAAGGTTACCAAGGAAACCGTAAACGTTTAACAACTATCGTGGCCATCGGGGCGATTATAGATCGTATTCGATACATCAAACGGCTGAGATTGTATCGATATCGATTGGTTCAAAATATAAACATAGCCTCAAAAGTAAATTCAGAAATCTGAGAGAACGGGTCTTTTGTAACAGATTTTTTATTCTTTTGCGTACCTAATGCCAATTTAAAGTGAAATTGTTAGGAATTTTCTCATTTTCAGCTTTTCCAACTTAAATCCTTACAGTTTGGTTTGAGGTTATGTGCTATTGTTTTGAACCAAACGATACATCGAACCGTTATCGAATACGGTCTATTGAAATGACATCGACTCTATGTCGCCGCTTACGACAGGACATAGCCCTATCTTATCCGTGTAATATATCGCAATTCGATATTGTTTTGATTTTTAAATGGAGCAATTTATTCATAAAGTTCCGATTAGTTTTGGCGAACGGGCCCCTTAACCTACGTCACTAGGCCTTCTTGGAGGCCTTTTGGGGGCTCTAGGCCCCCTAGGTCCGCCCAAAGGGTTTGTGTGTCTAGGCCCTCATTCTTGACTACAACTACCGTCGCCAGAGCCGCTTTCCGACGCGAATGCGTTGGAGCTTACTGCTTGTTTTCTTATTCTAAAATCAATATAGCTCGTCTGTGACCTACAAAAGAACTCAAAAATACTTCCAAAATCCCGCTCGTGTATTATTTCCCAGGATATTAGCAACCAATTGTTTTTGTTAGAATTTTGTTAAATATTCTGGACTCGTTTTTTAAATGTTTTCAAAAAAATTGAAGAACCTAATTTTGTTGATTTCTTTTATAAAAATGAAATTAAAACGGATATTTTGAAACGTTGTACTGGACTGGAGGTACGCATTTCCCGACTTTACAAACCGATATTTTTTGTGGCCTCTTAAATCAGAATCCTTGATGCTAGTACTTTAAGCGTACATCTGTATACTGCCGTGCTAAGAGAAAACGCCACATGAACCTTCAGGCGTTGCCAAATTCCGATTGATAAAACAAGAATTTCCGGGTAAACTTAGGAACATTTTTCGACCAATTTTTCAGATAGGTAATGTTGTTCGCAATTTCACCTAAAGTTCCTGAAAATTTCAGGGAAAAATTTTCATAACTTTCCTCAAAAAACAAACATTTTACCAGATGAAATTTGGCAACTCTCAAATGTTCATCCGGCGTTCTTCCTTTTAGCACGGCAGAGTGGAACTAGGCAAATGTAACTTTTGTTTGCAGTTGCATTGAGGGCACGAGGCAATACATACAATGCTGCGTTCAGATACGCATACATTAATTAAATGCATAACTTAGCACACGGTACTAAGTAAATGTGCACTACTCCTTCAAGAGAGGAATCCAGCTCGTTCATTTTTTGGCCATTCGCCAAACGAAGTTCACTCGATTTTTCCAGTCTTAACTTCAAGTAATGAAGAGACATGCGCAGCAAGAATAATGATCTGAGAGCAACCACATTTTGTGTCCACGATTTGTGTCAGCTGCTATCCTCACCTTTTAGTTTTGGGCTCTTTGTTGTAATTTTCATCAATACTATTTTCCTTTTTTCATTAAGCTAAGTACGGCAAGATTAGCATCATATATGATAAGAGAGTAGACTTTTTCATGACGGGGGAGAGGAGGGGAGGTTAGCATTTCCAGATAATTTTAGGAACTTATTTGGTGGCTACGCAGGAAGCTTTTTAAGGAAAAATATCTACTTTGGCTGATTGTGAGTGCAAGGATGTTAATTTAACATTTCTGAAAAATCGCAAAGTATAATCTATTTCGCCAGTAGAGTATCAGGTGAGGGATTATGGGTTTTGTCCATCTAAATGTATAATGCCCACCCTTATTGGGAGATTAAAATTCTCTTTCGAGAGGGGAAATTATCCATGTTTCTGAACTACCTCCACAAGTTTCTGCTTTCCAAAGCCTTCTACCCAATGAATGAGACTTTGGAGGGTTTAAATGATGTCTCTTCAGGGACTAAATAGCTGTCCGCTGTCCGCTAGCCCCCAATTTTTGATGGGTTCCAAAAGGCTTCCATGTGCAAATTGTAAAAAAAATAAAATAAATAAATAGATCTGGCCTTACCCCTAATTCCAAATTTTTCTTTGATACTTCCGGAAAGATTAAAGGTCTGAGATTTTCCTATTAAATTGATATATTTTTCTACATTGGCGGTGTATGTCCGCAACTTCGTATCTCGGTTTGCGACGTGGCGTGGTAGACCTCCTGTCATACTTCATTTTTTAAGAAGGATACTACTCAATGGCAATTGCTAAAAACTGCCGTGATTTTTCTTCCCTGAATAAAGAAAATTCTGCGAAAACCTAAGGAATGATGTCGCTTTGTTCTCGTTCAAAAAATTAAAATAAGAGCGGAGATTTTCAACCACCGCAAACGAGATACCTGGTTGCGGACTTACACCGTCGATATTGATGTGTGTGATGAATACGCCAAAAAAATTCGTAGATGAACATTAACAATTGCGTTAGAACTAGCACTAAAAAGAGGAGCTAATTAGTATCCTCTTAGGCTTGTGAAACTTTTCACGACGGATTTGGGACTTCAAAATTTTATTCCAATTTTTAGGTTTACGGGAGAAAATCTTTCTCTTCATTCAGAGTAGTAAAACAAGTATTCGGTTGCTTTTTTCCCCTTTTGAACATCAGATATAAGCATAACTGAGGAAATATTCATATCTTTAAAGATGTAATGTGCCTCTAAAATTTAAAATTCGTTGGGATGCCTTAATTACAGAGCATTATTACCTTCAATGTGTGTCTGGAATCTTCTGCCTTACACTGAAATTTTACAGTGTTATCTTTATTTGTCGACAGGTTATCAAAGTTCAGTTTCAATGCTGAAAACTGATTGAATTTTAATTGCTTGCGTCTTCAAAATTAGTATGAGGTGCTCTCTGCTCACTGCGGATGTAACATGATGGACAGCTACATAAGTGGATAGAAGAATCGTTCAAATATGTGTCGTCGAGCTCAAAATTTACCAACATAAGTTGGTGATAAACGTTTAGTGCGTGGTTCCATACGTAAAATTAGAAAGTGTTCTAATTCGCAAGAAACGGTTAGAATTCTCGAGTCATGAAAATTGAAAATCACTAAAGTATTATTAAACAAAAATTTCACGCTTGTGTCCAAAGTGTCTGTGTTAGTCATTTTATCCTAGAAAATATTTTAAAAGTTTTAATAAAGATGAAAATTTTTAGTAATTTTACCAAACGCCAGTGGCTAACCCTGGTTGTGTTCAGTATTGCCGACTTCTGTAACGCCATATGTGTCTCACTTCAAGCTCCATTCTACCCCAAGGAGGTAAGAAATATATTTTCATGTTAATTGATGAAATTGATTATATTAATTACGTCGAATTTCTCTAGACATTTAGAAGTGGATCAGACTATATTACCGAAGATGTAATAACTTGTCCAATTCGCAATGCGAAATTCTTCACAGAATAAAAGCAGGCAAAATTATATTTTTAAGAATGTCATGTGCACTTTTTTGAGGAAGCACTGTTGACGTTATCAGTACCATATTTTTGCTTGCTTTTGCCTCGACGTTACTTAATAATTTTGAAAATGACAAAATATCCATTTAATGTCGGTTTATAATCTGTATCTTGGAACTTAAATCGCTCTGTTCCTTTTTCATTCACGCTTACTACAGATTCTTTGATTAGTGGTGTGATACTATGTTTATTTTTCTGGACTAGGTAAACGTGGCAATTAATAAGACTTCTCCTTTAGTAGTATGAGTTATTTTTTATTCATTCAATCGAGAATAAAGTGCTTTAATTCTTCAAAAATAAGCCTTAAAATCAGTTTTATATCAGTAAAGTACAGACTACCAACCCTAGTCTTTCCGTGGAGTTAATTCCGATATGACAAGTAACGTGATAAAAGAAAGACTGGAAGGTGTAGAAAAAAACTTTCAATCAAGACTGGCCCCTTTGCCTGACACTGCTTAAAGAATTTCGCAAATATCTTTAAATAAAATGACGCTTTCAACGTAAAAGCTGTAGATGTTGAACGAGGTCCAACAGTCAATATAAAGAAACTAACGAATCGCCTTCAAATACATTAAACGCAACAGCCATTACGTCATCTCCTCTACAATCCATCACATTATCTACTTTATAAGTCTGGTCTTTACCTCCTACAAATTGTTTGATGAATTCAATTTTTACTTTCAGGCTGAAGATAAAGGTGCCTCTGCAACAGAGTATGGCTTAGTTTTTGGTATTTTTGAATTGGTAGTCTTCATTATCAGTCCTATTTATGGGCAACGTGTGAGTATCATACCTATACAAAAATTTTAATTTTTTATCCTTTCGCGTATACGTAGTTTTGCGGTGAGTCCTCAAAGTCAGTAGGGCTTTTCCCCCAACGATCATTACTTTATCAAGATAATGTAGAAATTGAGTTTCGCAAACTCATGCAAAGACGCATCCAATAAATTGAAATATGTCACAATTGTAATTACCTCTTCAGTCAAAGGGAGTCAGAGTTTTTCAGTCAAAGGGATCGAGATTCGGTTCTAGAAACCAATGTTCTTGTCATTCGTACCAAGACTCGTATAATATTTTACCAAACATTTCGGTTATCTGTAGGAAAGCTTGGTATCTGTGACGAGGTTACCTGGACAGTGAACATCAGTGTTGAATGCGAACTGAAGTTCGAACATTGTAACCGGCGTTTTTTCTATCGTAGATGATTGCGTGGCTGCAACTCTGTTTAACATTCTCTTAATATGAATGACATATCTCTTTAATAAACGATCAACTGTTTACGAAAATTAGTAGTCGTTTATTTAACTTTCATCACAAAGTCAATCACTCACAGTGGAGGTACCTATTACATCATTGAGCAACGAACTCTTATGCTCGTGAATAAAGCACAGAATGTCACACTAATTATTATTGGTCAGTTTTCTCCATGATAAACAAAAACATGAAGCGTTACATCTGTAAGAAAGTTCTAGATAAGTATATCAGTCATTCGTCGATACAAAAGTCAAAGAGAAACCGGAGGTAAAGTTAAAGCGTAGATCTGAGTATGTGTGGAGATAAAAGATCTATTAATAGCTATGTTGATAGGAAGGAGTAGGTTTAATGTACAACGAAAATAAAGAGAATTCAAATTAAAGCAGAGAAAGAAGTATGAAATTAGGTGTGAAAAAATCGCATTTGTCACATTTGTTTCTACGTCGTTAATATTATTTTCATTGTTAACACCCATTGTTAAAAAAGTAAATTGCACAGGAGAAATATTATTGAGGAATGTGAATTATTACAACCATTTCAGTTTAAGAATCCGTGAAACCATTAAATTTTACCCAAACCAGTCAAATTTTATTTTAACCTTCATTTGAAATACTAAAGAACCTGGTTTCCCCCTTTATTAATTTCGTGTTGAACTCGTTTTTTTTTACCATCCTCCTACGAATAAATGCGAGTGTGATAATTTACTAAAATATTACGAAGATATGAAAAATTTCAAACCTTCCCTAGTAGAAATTTGATTTAGGGACTAAACATAAAATAGTCGTTTGCTGGGTCTCAATGCATGTGACTGTGATGTTCATAATCCCCTTTTGTATCAATTTCCCCACGAATTTCTCCACTTACGTAAGGCTGAAACGGGAAATATTACCAACGTGAAACCTATCTTCACTTTGATAACCTCAACAATAATCAAAGGCCATGAAAGTTCTGTGTTGACAACGGGATGAATATAATAACATTTTTAATGGATAGAAGCAATTAATGTTCTGAGAATATTGACCTCGATGCCTACATTTAGAAAAAATTACTGCGCAAATTAGGGAATTTTAAAACAGAGGTTAAACAGCCTCATAGGTTTTAAATCAGCTATTTCTAGAAAACCCGCACAATCCTAAGGTGTGTCTTTTATTTTTTCTTTCTGCTTTACTAATATTCTTTCTTCATCATTTCAGCTGAATCAAATAGGACCAAAGTATTTATTTAATGGAGGGATATTCACGACTGGAATATGTGCCATTTTATTCGGGTAAGTTCTTGATTCTCGTTAAGTATGCCTACTGTTGAATTATTAGTATGCCCATAATAATGTCTGACAGAGAAAAATTATTGGTTTATACTTAATATTGTGATCTCGTCGAAAGATAGAGGTTAAAATGGTTCAAGAAACTACTATTCTATGCGGATCGAAGGGTCTTGCAAACCGTTGATCTTGCCAATCAGATGCTTTCGTTGGCCTTGATTAACTACTTCAGTTTCATTTTTTACTGTTGCATGCACTTTAAAATCAGCCGGGTTTTAAAAAAAGGGAACCCTCTCTTGAACAATGCGCTTGCTTAATAAGTTTTACTCTTGTATTTTTGAAAAATAAAGAGTGCCCTCAGCTCACAGAAATTTTCCCGGATTTTTTTAAAGATACGAAAAATGATGTCAAAGTGTTTTTGGAGCTCACATGTAAACGCGAAAGCCGACATGGCGTCCAAAAATATCCCTCTGGGTGCGAGTGCACTTTTGACCACGCAACCCATCTGCATTTTTTGACCCATGCAGCCACTTGCAATGCACGTCTGCACAATTCCCGGACACCATCTTTCCTAACGCGGCGATGGGGGAGGGTGGGGTGGCTCCTTTAGGAGCTTAAAATACCTGACTTTTAAAATCGTTATCTATGGGTAAAATCCTTTAAAAAATAAAAAACAAATCCTGTGTATCAAAGGCACTCTCTACATTTTACAAATACTCAAATTGATCATTAAACATCTCCCCACACACACATTGATTTAATTTGCAAGCCTCTTCACGGAGAAAACATTTTCGTGCATGAGACCCGAAATTTACGCCAATGGATTTCTGCAGTTTTATGATCGCGCATGAGGTCCAGCTGCCGGAGTTCAGGTCAAACAATTAAAATAATTTGGTACTTCGATTTTCTCCCGAAAAGTTTCAACCAAAGGACCCAAGTACCTCAAATAAGTGACCCGAGCTTTGGCAACAGGACCTAAAGTTTTTGGATGCGCGATCTAAAAACTTTAAGGATCGAGAGGACCTAAATTTTGGGTCTCATGCACGAGGTTTTTTTCTTCGTGTAAAAAATAAAAACCGGTCAGCGTTTCAGCGCCACTTTAGCCACTAAAAGGAACGGATCAATTTTAAGTTTTTAACTGTGCAAGTGAATTGTTTCTAGGTTTTTTTTTTTCTTTTCTAGACTGCTTTCGCGCGTACCTATACCATCACAAGTGGCTCTTTACGTTTAACCAATCCAATGTGCATCCTTCTGGTTTCTAGAACCATGCAAAATCTCGCGCTAGAATTTACCAAGACATATTTTAAGTTTAAGTATGTAATTGTGTTGTATTTCTCGTCTTCCGAGTTTTCCTCAAAAATTTTGCTGATCACTGAACCAAGGGAAGTGTCATCACAAATTCTACGAATCAAAACGATTCAAATTCTACTCAATCTCAACTTGCTAAATCCTCTCAATTTTTGGGGAATTTGACGCATTTAGATCCGCTGCGGAGGATATTTGACTTTAGCAGAATCATGTCCTCATTACTTTAATAACTTGTTTTTGTTTATTTCATTTTTCAGTCTTTTACATTATGTACAAGGCCACTACCCATTCATCATTTTGTCGTTTGTTATACGAATCATTGAAGCTCTTGGAAATGCAGCTTTCTTAACCGCAAGTTTTGCAATTATTGCAAAAGAGTTTCCTGATAATATTGCGACAACTTTTGTGAGTACATCATTTTTTTATTTATTTATTTATTTATTGTAATTTTTTCTACGGCAAAATTGAGATTGACGCCATAAATGACATGTTTGATATCCTCCCCTCTCATTTGATATAAAACATATTCGAATTCTCGAAATTTATTACAATAAACATTTATTTTCAGTTCAGAGTATCAGCATAGTTGTAAAAATGTTTAAGTTGGTGTATTTAGGCATCAAAATTTTAATGGGCCTCTAAATAATATATGAATTTGAAGCACTACGAAAATGTTTTCGTCTTAAAACTTCACTAGGGGACGAATCACGGAAAGAAAAGTCTAAAAAGCAACCACTAATTAAGATATAAATGTTCACAATAATTCATATACTGGTTTAATTACAAAAATAAAAATGACGGCACATTTGCATAGTCTAAACTCACATTTAATCTGTGTTAAAAATACCTGTCAATAACTCGTTCAGGAGTTGATTTTCGAGCTTTCGGCTATGTGAATCGTTTTCTACGTAAGATTTTGAGGAGAAGACAGATAACTTTTTTTTTCTGGCTCGGATCTCAGTCTAGGGGCCCATTATTCTTACGATCAACCATTATACTGTTGAAAAAATACATAATGATAATTGGAGCTTGTAAAAGCATAGCAAATGATTTGTGACAGACCATAGGGTGAAAAAACAACAGTTTTAAAGTTCAGTGTGTTGTTCAACCTCGGACATCATCCAGAATCGTTGATTTATCATGTGTTAGGTATCTCATGAAAAAGTCGCCACTTTAAATGCCATAAATAACTAAAATGTGTCAAGAAGATCGAATGCAAGAGTATTAATAATTGTCTTGATAAAGCGATGCTCCTCATTGGCGCCACAGACGGTCGATGCGAAGCAGATTTTGTTATCGTCTGAACATGTTTCATTAGCAAAAATAAGTGGAGAACTATATAGGAAGATTCAGTCTAAATAATTTGCAAGCATAAGCATCTTAGAAAGCATTTTTTCATTGTGTGATTCCTGCAAGGCTCGAGATCGACTGAAATAATAAGCTCCATTCCAGAAAGAAAAAAAGTGTATAATTAATTTAAAACAATAATTGACTAAAGAAATAACATATTTTAATTTAATGTTTTTCTGCATTACCTACGCTATGATTTCAAGCGTTAGAACACATATAATAATTATACCTCCATTTTCGATTATTATTATGCCATAGGTGCTTTTATTTTTATTTTGCGCTACTTTATTTTACTGCTAACTTTATTGGTCCAATGAACCGATTATAACTTACTGAATGTTTCTCTTACTGTTCTAGGCATCGTTAGAGACATTTTTCGGGCTAGGTTTGATTGTCGGTCCAACCCTGGGAGGTGCTCTGTATCAGGTAATTAATGGATTTGGGCGCAATAAAGTTTCTATATCTTGAATGGTATTGTTGATGCAAAATGCCAGTTAAGCTTGTTAGAGGAATGGAAAAGTAGAAATAAGTGATCTTGTCTAACATAGTTTGCTATCGTTGATATAGTCAAAATTATACAGGAATTTTGACGAATATCCACATACTAGGTTCCAGTGTAGGCAATAGAAACTTTCACGCTTTAAGGCAACACCACACGCTTTTGGATATCATTGTGAAATGACACTCTTACTCTGAACACACACGCAAAATAGCTTTTTACCGGACGGAGAGAAGTTCCTTTAACGCCGTGTCAGTTCGCTTTCAATTTTTAGTGTAGGCAAGACGAGCTCCTACGTGCTCGAATAGTGGTATTATTGTGAAATAGCTCCCTTACTTGAATCGACGATTGCAACAGTAGTGAAAAATCAATACGCTTTTTTTGTAAGCGTGATCGATGTCTGTGGCTGGCGAGGAACACATAGTATGCTGTTTTTACGCGTTTTCTCCAGAATCTTAGCTTTAATGGAAAATATTTCAGAACTTTAAAATATTTCAAATTATTGTTCTCTACATTTTTTTTCATTAGAGGATAGCTTTTTATTTACTTGAGCCTCCACAGATTGAGATATTTTCTTCCTTGTTTATTCGCCAAGTTAAGTCGGGGCATCACCAAATATTCCAAAAATTTAAGAGATAGTTAATTACATCGATAAATTGATTGAAAATTTCAGAGAGGGTTACCAGTCAAGCGGAAGTGAACAGAATATATTAAAGTTTTTTTTTTTTTCTTTTACTTCCCACCCTTTTGTCTCAAGGCTCAAAGCCGAATGCTCGTTGATTTCCTTCAACACTTATTATGTTCAACAACGTACTTATGTTGTCATAAACTTATGTTATACGTCTTTACAACGTTTTAATCATTTTCAGGTCGGTGGTTTCACAACTCCGTTCGTCACCTTGGGTTTCCTTCTTTTCTTATCAGCAGCGATGACGGCACTTGTGCTTCCTGATCACCCAGAAAAAGATGTCAATGCATCTCACGGATGTAAGTCAAGTAATATTTTCTTGTAAATTAAGGAAATCTCAAACAAGACGTTAACGTTGGAGAGCGTTCACTGTAGCACCTCGTCAATAGGTGGAAGTGGTTTTGCGCGGACGGAAGAGAGCGCTGCAAGACGCTGTTGAACTAAACGTGGAGCGTAACCTAGGAAACATACATATATACAAGAATCATAGAGTAAAATATAGGGGTCAATAGTAAAGGGGTACTTTGTACCCAAAATTTTTTTTAGAACTACGACGACAAGAAATTTGAACGATGCTTGAAAGAGTCATTAAATAAAAGTACGTTGCAGAGTTTAAAACGTAAAGATATTAATTTCTCAAAGACAAGCCTACAGGCATTACATAAAGTGGACAAATAAGGAGTAAAAAAGGTAGAAATGGTATATAAATAAAATTTAGAAACTAGGTATTGCTTCCCACCACGAAAAATGGCGCCGATTCCCATGGAACAGTGCGGGCCTTTACCAATGGATCCATTAGTAACATACCCGCTGCAAAAGGGCCGGAAAGAGCGTACATTACTAACGTGGTGAACGCTCAAAAGTTTTGAATGTGCAAAACAACGAGAATACTGTAAAAAAGCGAACTCAAAAGATGCATACTTTAGTGCGGATGAACTGATTTTACTTATGCAGAACAATGCTGTCATGCACGGAAAAAAAAACCTCGTGCGTGAGACCCGAAGTTTAGGTCATATGGATCTCTGAAGTTTTCAGATTGAGCATGTGAACACTTAAGGTCTAGCTGTCGAGGTTCGGATCACACATCTGAAACTTCAGCTCTTACATCTGAAGTACTTCAGATGTGATAACCGAAGTTTTTTGGATGTGAAAACCGAAGTACTTCAGATGTAAGAACTAAAGTTTCAGATGTGTGATCCGAACCTCGACAGCTAAACCTTAAGTATTCAGATGCTCAATCTGAAAACTTCAGAGATCCATAGGACCTAAACTTCGGGTCCCACGCACGAGGTTTTTTTCTCCGTGTGCTAAGGAAGAACGCCGTATGTAAATTCGAGAGTTGCCAACTTTACCCCGACAAAAAATGCATTTTACAGATAAGCTGTGCATATTTTTCCTTGACATTTTGAGATATTTTATATTAAAGTTTGTACGAAATTGTCCGACAAATTTGAAGAAAAATATCCAATAGTTTTCTTCAAAATGTGTACTTTACCGGAGGAAATTTGGCAACGCCTGATGGCTCATACGGCGTTCTTCCCTGGCACGACAGAATGGAGGAGTAAGTAGCGAGGAGTAATAAGCAAGGAGTAATAATGCTGAGAGATGGGGGGGGGGGGGGGGGAGAGAAATAAGCGACTCAAGACCGCAAGGCACTCACTTTGTTTACCTTTATAATCAAAGCTATTGACTTTTTTTCCACTCATTCTGATTAGCTGTTAAGTATCTATTTATTTGCCTTTCCAGCTAGTCTGCTGCAAGTCCTCAAAATTCCAGGGGTGTTCCTAGCAGCTTGCAGCATTATAGTCACTTCATCCAGTATTGGGTTCCTATCTGCCACGTTGGAGCCTCACTTGAGAGCGGTAAGCTAAAATATTCCTTGCCGTTCGAGGTGCACCTGCCTCGAACTTAAGTTATCAATATGTCCACGGAATACTCTGAAACTAAATGCTCTGGTTTTCTCTGTAATCAACTCCCAAGCTCAAAAAAAGCACTCAAAGTGAGGCCAAAATGGAGGGGATATCCCACGCTATCCTTAGAGAGAGTCCAACTTTACATCAAAACAAACTCTCCATGCAAATATAGGGAGCAAATACATTGACAGGGCTGCCACTTTATTTGGGGACTTTAAAACTGAAAACACGGCATCACTGCTAATGTATTTGCTCCCTATCTTTGCATGGAGAGTTTGTCTTGATGTAGGGGTGGACTTTCAGGATAGCGTGGGATATCCCCTCCATTTTGGTCTCAACTTGAGAGGTTTTTTTGAGCTAGGGAGTTGATTTCAGAGAGAACCAGTGGCACCATCGTATTTCTTCCGAACTTTGACACAAGGATCGATAGTCAGATCGCAAATTCCTCACACATGCAACATCTCCATTAATTCTTAAGAAACTTTGCTTCTAATAAATAAAGACTTAAGAATAACAACACCTTAAAACGGTCGTTTAATTTGTTACATCGTTTTCTTCCAGAGCAAGTTCGAACTGTCGCCTATACAGCTTGGTTTGATGTTTGTCATCAATGGTGGGACTTACGCTGTCACTGCACCATGCTGGGGATGGGTGTGTGACAAATTGGTCAGCCCAAAAATCATCACCGTTCTTGGCTCTATTCTTCTGATGATTAGCTTTTGCCTTATTGGGCCGGCTCCATTTTTAAACTTACAAACGTAAGTACAAGTAATTTCATGGCTATGCGGACATCGAGTCAATTGCTGAGTTTCTATCAAATAGTTCATGTAGATTTTTTATTAGTAAAATATATCACGTAGATTGATAGGAAGAAAGCTAACGCAGGAGATCTCAACGCATTTATCCTCTATTTAAAGTGATTCTGTTTTTGGAAAAAATCAACATAACATTTTTTTAGTTTAATATATTTCATCGTGAATGTTGGTTCTCTTATCAGTGCTTTTTGTAAAGCTAAAATAATCCATTGGAATAGCTGGATGCGTAGGTATACATGTGTCCATTTAATGGGACATCTTTGACTTTAAAGCTTCTCGTTGAGGAAATTCAAGAACACTCCTGTTCCATGAGATTATCTCATACTACTTTCATATCCTAGCGTTTAAGTCTCCCGAAACATCAACGTAGGATTGCAGTGTGTTCACGTTTGTACGGCCTCTATCAGTGGCAAGTTTGATAGATTAATACAAAAACGAAAGGAAAAATGAATACTTGAAGCACTAAGCTAAGAAATTTGTATATTTTTAAGGAAAGAATAAGTTGAAAAATATAAGTGAAAAAATGAATACTGAGGATTTGCCGTTCCTCTGGAGGGTAGAATATTTTATTTATCCTTAAATCTTTAATTTGTTTAATATTATAATTCCATTGTTTTCAGCAAACTGGGTATAACTATTCTGGGATTGGTCATCCATGGTCTTGGAATCGGAACCTGCTTGGTCGCATCTTTCACCGATGCTCTCCGCACAGCAATGTAAGCACAGGAAATAAATCAAAATCTACCCATAAAAATTAATTGTCATTTCAGTGTGTTAAGGGGTGATAGTGTATCTGGAAAAGAAAAACAAGGCACATTTTATTACTCGATGGAAATGTTAGGAGACAATAAAATAATGTATTTTGCCATCATCTCTTTCCTTTGCCGAAAAAACACTGTGGTGTATGAAATATTGCCGCAAGGTGAATTGAAGGGGATTTTAAATACAAAAGAAACCACATATCATAGATCGAAGGTAGTTTAATTTTCCACAAAGCGAATGAACGTTGTTTCTTGGAGGCATATCATATCTATTCTAAACAATCGATAGCAAAATCGAGACCCATACTATGATTTTTAATATTTTTATTCTATGCACTCATCAGATTTGCAGAAAATTGCATTAACTTTGAAAAGAAGATCTAAATCTTGAATGTAATATTATAAGATATTAAACAGTGTTTCCCCTCGATCTCCTAGAAATTTCACCTATTTTACACTATAACCGAATGGAATGTTGTGATGTTACAGAGCCCACGGATTTCCAAACAACCTGGAGACATATGGTCTTATATCTGGTCTTTGGACATCAACTTTTGCCCTTGGAGCATTCATTGGTCCTTCAGTGGGTGGTTTCTTGATGGATAGATTCAAGTTTCCAAACGCAACTATGTTCATCGTTATATCAAGTTGTGTCGTGGTATGTACACCTTATGCACACATAATTTACATTCAGATTCCAAGATTCAAAAACCAGTTAAAGCTGAACCTGACTCCTTGGAAAACTTTACAAGTAGTACCTATGAAAACATTTTCACTTACTTTCTTTCTTTTTCGCCCGATAAATATTTAGGTTGTCACGATTTAAACGATGGCCATTTCGGCTTCAGCGGTAGCCATCATCAGGTAATTAATAAAAAAATAACAACGATCACAGAAACAAAAAACCGAAGCTAAAAACCGACGTTAAAAATTCCGCGTATTATCGCCGGCGTCGCGATAATAGCGCGGCGGCGCGTGATCATAGTTCCCGATAAAGAAAACAAAGAGGTAGAAAACATTTTCTTTGATCCAAGGAGTCTCGAGCCTTCTTTTTTACTAGAATTCTTATCCATTCAAAGCTCCATGATTTGAAAAAAATTTAAACTTTTCCAATGTAATTTTAGACTGTCTTTAGGAAATACACACAAGCTATCTTTAGTAGGAGTTGACCATGGAGGCTCTCAAGTTTGAAAGTAGTCACACCAAAGTAGGAAATGCAATCAGCTTCACTTTTTTTTTCAGTATAATAGTGCCTCTAACTCTAATAATAACTCTATCTCTCTGGAAAGAAAATTAAGTTTATTGGGTAAACGGAGACGACTTCAATCTCAAGATCACTCTCAATCACTTCTAGCCACGGATAGTGAATGTGTTTTTGAAATGTTAATTGAAAGATATTGTGCTATTTGCTGTCTTCATGATTTTTGACTTCTTACAAGATTACCAAAAAAAATCGCTCGTCTTAAAATTAACAACTATCGTTCCGTTTCTTTTGGACGGTTCTCCTCCATTTAGACCTATATGTTGAATAATCCATTCTTGAAGGAACACCTGGACCCTCTAAGAATCAATACATTTTCACAGGTCTAAGGTGATTCGATGGACGCCATGTTTTGTGTCAAAACGACATGCGATACATTGCATCGTTTGGTTCCATTTTTTCAGCTACGATATCACATTCGAGTATGCCGTTATCACGTTGAATTTGTTTGTCAGAATTGGTAGGTGCACAGAATTTTAGTCTCCTGACAACAGAATTGCGATCTCAAAATTCGAAAAGAATGACAAGGAGCTATAAAAATAAAACTAACCAATGTGATATATCGCATGTCGTTCTGACACAAAATATAACGTCCATCGAATCACCTTAAAAGGAGATAAAACCAGGTTGCCAATTTTTTGACTTGCTTTAATCACGTGTTTTCACCTTTTCCTGTGTACAGGGTCTCGTGACGGCGATCTTCATCTGCTGTTCGAATCGTCGCCCGAATTTGTACAAGCAGGTGGACAGCTTCGACGACTTCTCGAGTCACAAATTCAACCACTCGGGCACCCTCCACGAGGGGAGCAGTACGAACAGACTCGGGGGGTCGGGCCCCTCGCCTTGCCCCGAGCGACCCCCCGGGATGACCGCCGGACTCATCCCCAGCAACAGCTACAAGAACCGCCTTGGGACCTGGAACCTCAAGGAGACCGCCACTGTGATCGGCGCCAAGTACAGCTCCAGCTACGGCTCGAATTTGGAGACCAGAAGTCTGCTCGGAAGCACGGCGTAGTCGTAGTTTTACTCAATACCAAAGAAGTGGCAACACTGTTTTTCCTCGATTTAAAACCATGGAAAATATCGATTCTAGGCCAGGCAGCCTGCCTCATCGAGAATCGATTGTTTTACACACGTTTGAATGGAGGAAAACACTGTTGCCGACTTGCAGGAATCGCCACTGTACCAAAGAGACGTGGAAATCTCGAAATTGTAAATACGTTTCCTCAGGAATGTTTGAATGGGTCAGTGGGGTAGCATGGGCCTAAAATGAAGGGGCGTCATTTCGCCGATTCGAAACGAGGGATCGTAACTCCTCTCCCAGGTTGGCATACTGACTCACGAAATTCAAGTTTCTACACGAATATTGCCGTGAAATTTTAACGCTGATCTTCGCTTGTGATCAAAAAGGGAATCAATACAATTTTGAGTTAAAGTTGCACATAAAATTTCTCTTAAAAATATAATCTGCGGCGAAAATACGTTGAAATATAGTTACGTTCTATCGTCTAGGGAACGACTATTTCGGTCAAATCTTACGGAAATTTTTCGGAAATGAAGAAAAATTGCTCGAAGAAAATTATAAACAAATCTCCCAAAATGCACTTAAATTAACCACGACTGTCCCTGAAAAATGTCCACCTTAAGATCATGGGGGTAATTAGCCCCCCGCCCTCCCCAAACGACGCCCCTGCTATGATGCGTTTTTGCTCCTTTTTATTCGATATTTGCATGCGTGTCGAGGATGAGAGTTCAAATTGAATTGAAGATAAAAATATGGTTTTGGTCATTGATTGCTATGAATTGATCAGTTAGAGGTAAAAAAATAACATCAAAACATACTTTTTTGGGCCGATTGACATCATATGACACATTCCCTTTTTTTCGATACTGATTACGGAAACTTTTGCAAGTTAAATCTGCGAACCTGCAGAAAGAACCAAAGTATTTCTGTCCTCAATTCACATTTGAAAATCACTCTTCATCAAAAACTTACACTTTCAGATCCTTCTCATGTCAGCAAAGTTTTCAAAAATAGAAATTTTACAGCAATAAACTGCAATTAAATAGCTACCCATATGCAACATTGTGTGCCCATTAATTAGCTATTTAAATTAAATTATCGCTGTTGAATTTCTATTTTTGAAAACTCGGCTACATGGAGTCGCACGGTTTTCGTGTTTCTATGTAATCGGATTAGGCAAAATGAGAGAATTTTTTCTCTTCAGACATGGAATTAATGTCGCATGTACCATTTTTGAATAATGCTTTGTGTAGGATTTCCGGCATTGAGTAGTTCTGTGATATAACTTACATGAATCGTGGCGTCAGAGTCCTTAGATCCCCGCGTTGCGTATAAAAAAAGCCTCCTATTTTGAGATTGGGCACAAACCATTATCGCAAATTCGTCAGCATAAATCACTAATCGGTGATATGCGATGCATTGAGACGAAACATGTGTCCCATTGGGAAATAAAATCCACTTCATAAGGTTAGTCTACCCGCCAAGTATGTCCAATATTTACCGAAATGCCCTTTAAAATATGGCCATAGCGCATCCGACGTGATAGCGCATGTATGCACGATATCATATTGGATGACGGCAAACGATTTTCTTTTCAAAGGATGTTACCTCCAATGTATGAATATTGGACCCAAAAAAAATTGTTTGGGCAGATCTTATGCAATTTTGCCAATGTATAATAATGTGACCATGAAACACGCAACCGACCCATTCAAGTGTGATAAGCTCAGAGGTTTTTTGCGCGCGCCTAAAAACTTCGTCCTCCTAATAAGGCACTCTCTTCAATGACGAAAGAAACTTGCGGTGCTAAAGTGTTGAGGCCGTACTTGTGCTATTAAACCAAACGGGAAAATTGGCAAACTTTTTGAACGGCTTTTGAAAAACAAAACTGATGAAAAGAGAGCAAAAAGCGTGAGTAAAATTATGATTTTCTTCGTATCTACAAAATTTATGTCAGTAAATCTTGTTAGAGAATATGAGATAGTGCGAATAAATTGTAAATTGAAAGTGAAATATTTGTATATAGCTTACATTTTAATTTATTTTAATTTTAATGTGCATGAGAAACATTATAACCAATGATTGATGTTCTTAGTTAGTGCCTCAGTGTTTCAAAACTCCACTACTTCATTCTATGAAGTCTTCAAATATAACAATGTATACACAAGTAAGTGAACAAGAGGAAGAAAAAACCTCGTCTCCCAACTGGGTACGAGGAGCTTCTTCAAAAGAATGAACCGAAACTCATGGTGGATAGGTACCCCCTCACCATGTTACTTTTAACACTTTTAAGAATCAGACATGATTTAGCTTCGGCAATTTAAGAAAAGAAAAAGAAAAAATGGCAGATTGTGATTAAAACTGTGGCACTGTTACGCTTCAAAATCATACATTACTCACGAACGTATGCGTGCAATTTACGCGTGAAGATGATGAAGTTAGAAAATATTAGGATGAAAGCATTTCTATAATAATGCACGATAAAAATGATTGCACCGCGAAGAAAAAAATTGGAAACAAGACAGGGCTTCCTCTACACTTTTAGGAATATTATCTCAAAATGCCTTCACTCGCTCTTCGTTTTCTGAGGCACATAGCTGCTACATCCAAAGAGCAAATTAAAAACAATATCATATCAGTCTCAACAAAAAAAGCTTCTACTTCAATTTTTAATTGGTAAACATTATAATGTTAATAATCGGAATCGACAAAAAAAATTATGGGATTCCAGATCAAACTCATATGTGCCTTTTCAATAACCTTCAATGTCGTGGATTTTGAAATTGTCAGCCCGCACAAAAATTGGAGCGTTTCAAATCCATGAAAAAATATGTTACCTTGTCCTGTTTTGTATATCACTGTTTAATTTATTTTATGTATTTACTTTTTCTGTACATAAAAGAATTGTTAAAGTCAATTACAGGCATTTTATATTTCAACCATCCGCAAACGTCAATGCACCCATAGGAAATATACGTCATTGTGAATATGAGATTGTTAGTTTCAGTACAATAATTTTTATTTTTGAGATCACATACAACAATATGGTACAATATCAATAAGAGAATTATCACAAGTAACGATATGTAACCCTCTATGGCATGAATTAATTTTGAGTTTTGGATTCTGGGGAATACAAATCTAAGCTGTAGCTTTCGTAAAAACATGAGTCTTAAATCTTTCCTCAAAATTTCAAAATTTGGATAATGATTTTTCAACATAAAAAAACACTGCAAAAATTTGCAACATCTTACCACACAAAAATAGTTCAATATTTGAAAAAAAAACAAAAACAAAAAATGTGTAGTTACAAATATGTATCACTATGCCATTGAGAATCAACATCACAAATTGGTCGAGCAAAATAGGAACTCTTACCTAGGTCTCTCAACTAGCCATTTCTGCATCTTCTTGGCTATCAAGCATCGAATTTAGTACTCCAATAACTTGAGCTTTAAAATGTCGTTGTCTCCTAGAATCTAACTTAATTATATCAGGCATGAGGCTCTTGAAGAAAGTAATGATTAGGTCCTCCGTTTCAGGCTGTTGATTTCGACTGTACGCAGTTTCAGGCTGTTGATTTCGACTGTACGCAGTTTCAGGCTGTTGATTTCGACTGTGCGCAGTTGCGTTCCTGAGATACTCATCGAAATGCGTATTAACGGCCTCCGAGGTGGAGGGTGATAGCTTTCTTCTCTTGGCGTCATTTGAATTTGTTGGGAAACTGTTGGATGCAGTGTCTAGCGGGTTTGTTTCATCATTTTCATCCACGACCCATTCGATCGAACCTTCATTTTCCATAAAATCTGGGGCGGTTTCATCGATTCTGCTATCATCGGAGATCCCCGGAATAGAGATGTGGAGGGAACTTTCTTCTCGTTGGGGTCCGCCGAGAATGTACGGCAGCACAAATGTCATAGCGTCGGCTAGGTACCATTTCTTATGTTTCTTGCCTCCGTTTGTGTTTCGAACGGATCGGACGTACAGTGTCCTTAGACAGCGCCATTTTGCTTTGCATCTGTTAACTGAAAAAAAATTGGAAAAATTAACAATTAGAGGTTTTCGCGCGACAAAATCAAAAGTGCTGTTAGCATATCAGTAGTATGAATGAGATAGATCGTATTCGATGGTGGTTCGATGTATCGTTTGGCTCAAAACAATAGCATATAACTTCAAACAAAAATTTGACGATATTTGTCAAGTAATTGAAAGTGATGAAACTCCCAAAATTTCATTTTTAGCAGCATATCAGTAGCATGAATGAGATAGATCGTATTCGATAGTGGTTCGATGTATCGTTTGGTTCATAACAATAGCACATAACTTCAAACAAAAATTCAACAATATTTGTCAGAAAAGCTGAAAATGATGAAATTCCCAACAATTTCACTTTTCCGTTGCCTTTCGGTACTCGAATGAAAAAAAAATCGATCACAAAAGACCCGTTACCTCAGATCTCTAACTTGACTCTTGAGGCTATGTTTACATGTTGAACCGATCGATATCGATATACAATCTCACCTGCTTGATGTATCGAATATGATCTATTATTTTTTTTCTGGGGAGGGGGGGAGAGAGGTTGACTGAAAAAGCATACTACTGAAAAGGTCCAGAGAATTCAGGAGGATAATTTCGCGGGCTTTCCGGGAGCATCGTGATCGTGACCATTGAAATACCTCGGGAGCAATAATAGATCGTATTCGATAGTGGTTCGATGTATCGTTTGGTTCAAAACAATAGAACATAACCTCAAACCAAAATTATAGGATTTAAGTGGAAAAAGCTAAAAGTGAGAAAATTCCGGACAATTTCACTATTCATAGCCATTTTGTATTCGTAAGTATCAAAAATTTATCACAAAAAACCAGTTCTCCTCAGATTCCTCAATTTACTTTAAAGGCAATGCTTACATGATGAACCAATCGATATCGATAAAATCTCACCTATTTTATGTATCGAATGAGATCCACAATTGAATCGGTCATTCTCAAAAAGACTAAGGCGCCAGATAAGAAAATTCGAGGGTCAAAATCAGTGAAAACTGTTTCAATCGACCTGTTCTAAATCTCGGAGGCCAGTAAATGATCGTGTGAGATCATTTCTCACTTAAAATTGGAAATTTTCAGGCCCGAAAATGACTCTCTAAAGAGGGGGCAGTACCTCCTCCACTTTCTCTCTCAAAATTGACTTCGATTCTTACGGAGAAAGGAATCCGAATTTCATGGTCTTGAAGCCCCTCAGCCGCCGATCCGATAAACGGTGGGACAGGAGGGAGGGGGAGAGGAGTGTAAATCTGGGTTTTCCGTCCAGATTTTAAAATTTCATCATCAATATGAAAAATATAAGAATCTTCCTGGCGTCGTACCAAAGTAAGAATAAGACCGAGTCTAAATCCGAAACCCCATACTCTGAACCCCCCCCCCCCCTCTTCACGAAAAACCCGAATTATAGGTGCGACCCCTCTAATCCTCCCAACAGGGTCAAGAAAGCTTGTAGACCATAAAATTCGGATTTTTTTTTACCGAGAATGCCACTTTTCCTCGGAGGGTCTACATGGATTTTGCAACCAAAGAGCAATTTTTGGAAGGGGCACCGTACCCCTTCTTGAGGGGCGACTTTTGAGCGTCAAATGGGTCAATTTAAGCTCTGGGGGGTCAATTAGAATTTTAAATTACTGTACTCTTCAATTTGGTTGCTATCAATCTGAAATTTATTAGTCAATTTAATCCTTAAGGGTAGCTGGAGGTTGGGGGGAGGCGGAGGGTGGTGCAAAGAATGTCGGAGGAGAGGTTGCCCAAACAAGTTTTGGATTGGGTACCACCTGGGAAGAGGCGACGGGGACGTCCCGTAAAGGGTTGGCGGCAGGGCGTTGACAAAGAGATGTTGCGGTGTCAGTTGCCCGATAACCTCTGGGAAGACAGGCATATGTGGCGCTTGGGTGTCGTAGAACGCCAGAGTGCGTTATAAAGCGACTTTATATATATATATAATCCTTGGTAGCTGGAGGTTGGGGGAGGCGGAGGGGTAGGGGGGGGGGGGGGGGGAGTGTTCGGAACCATGAAATTCGGAATCCTTGGGGTCGACTTCCTATGCAACTACGCGGTCTCTGGCTTCGTTCGACCTAAAACAGCGGAAAAAAAGATGTACGATAACAATTCTCAGTTTGCGCTCAAGAAGTGTAACCCCCGCTTATTTGAAAATTGGCGCGTCAATTTGAATATTTGGCAGAACGCGGCACTAAATTGGCGGGAACCAATGGGAGTGGATCGACTTGTTTACATTCGCGTTACATATTTTTGATAACAAGTTGTAAATAGACGTGGTTCTTCATCTTCTCTTGAGTGTTGTGAATAAGTTCTGTGAAGAATATTAAAAGTTAATTGAGGTTCTTAATTATTTGTATAAGTGCGAAGTGCCTCCTGTCTTAACTACGTTCCTCCAAAGAATATTCAGCTGCACTTTAGTCGATACCTCAAGGTACCAATGTGTTCTCTAAATACCTGTAAGTAATCACTAACAGTTTATTTTTCCTCCTCGAAGTTTGATATTTTGCGAAATTATCGAGACTTTCAAATTATAGGAAGTCTCAAACCCTGTGGGTGGGTTTGTTCTTCAATGTATTGCTTAATCTTAACCAGGGATTCACTTGCCATGTTGTGGTCTACCTACTTTTACTGTCTCTCTATGACAGCATCTAACCAACTAATTTATACTCTGAGTCACCTTAAAAGGGGTTTCACAGATGAGAGGTTGAATACTTCTTGCCGAGAGGTGAGAATGAGACTTTGGAAAGTCTTAGTAAAGAGCCCAGTCTAATCTATGAAGTAGTGCGACTTTCGGTCCGTCCAAGGTTTCATTTTCCCATGATAATCATGCCTTGAAAATGGTTGATTTCATGCCATAAGCGTCACAAATTCATACATATCCCTCAAGGATTGATTACAGCATGGAATTTTCCATGGCAGCCTTATAGCTTAAGCACTCAAGTATTCCTAGAGGAGGAAGACGGAAGAGTTGATCTGACGATAAGCAGAAAAGACCAAACGCATGAAGGCTACCATGAACATTTACACTATACGTCAAAATTATTAAGTCTAAGACCTACTTTTAATCAACCCTATTTTTTCCCTCCCTGTTCACCACATTGCAGCGAAAAGTTTATCTTCACTCGTACAACTTACCAGAATACATGTGCGCGGCAGCACATAGGACTCCCTCAGGCAGGCGGACTGTTCAGGCATTGTGACATTTGATTTTGACATTGTGTCGCTTCTTTCATGTCTATATATTATACCTAGGTAGAGTAAGGAACTGGCACTACCCAGTGAGTAATTATTTTGATAATTGAGTACCCTATTCTTGGTCAATGTTATTTATTTAAGCCTTTATCTTGTACAGGGTGTTTTAGATTGACCGTTCCAGGTTTTTTTCTTGGTTTGATTAGGACGGATGAAGTTGGAGACTACATTATATTAGGTTGGATGAAGTTGAAAACTACAGGGTTGAGTAAGGAATCGACCCCAAGCAATCCTTTTATAGCCGCAAAGACCTCGTTGGCATCCTGTGGGAGTAGAAGGGAACTCGTTACTTTAAAAATTGGAGTTGACTTTAAAATTGTTATATTATTCCATCATACTTAGAAAGTACGGAAAATTTTACTTAAAACCGATACCAAAAAATCCAAAATCATCTAACTTTTTACCATCTTTAGGGGTCAATATTTCGAACAGGAGTGGGTACTTCGGATTTTTTGGTTTTGATTAGGGATAAAATTTTCCACACTTTCCAAAATTTTGGGGAAAATTACAAAAATTTTTGAGGGAACCCAGGTGTTAAGTAATGACCTCCCTTTTACTTTCCAAGGAGGGAAGGGAGGGGAGGCAATATAGGAGGCATTGAATTTTGGATTGCTCGGGGTCAATTTCCTATTTGTTTTCGCAGTTTTCGATTTCATCCCACCGAAAATAACCGAAAAAAAGTCTGGCACGGACGGTCTGAAACACCTCGTCGTAGGGTATAGTGTTTTTTGCGCTTGAATCTTTTTGAGGAGACTAGACATTTCCGATGTTCAAGGTCTTTAAACTCCGTTTTTCTTCTTGTCACTTTAAGCATATCGAACCACTATAATCTTAATTTTCGATATTTTAGCGCTTACGACTTTTTGTAAATGACTGATTCTATTGAACACTCAATACAGATGCTCCACCTCGCAGCCCGATTTTTGTAATTCTCACTCAGAAGGAAGTTATTGCCTTTTTTCCAAATTTAAAAAAAAACTGTGGCAGGGTTGTCAGACTGCGCAGGAAGGACAAATAATAAGCGTCTTCGACATTTCTTGCGACAAGCGGCAACATCTCAAAATACTAATGAATCTCTCGCGCGGGGGGTTACGGAAAGGCCGTCCGTAGGTGAGTGCACGCATGGAGAGGCGTGGTGAGGGGGCAGGCGGGGGTGCCAGGTGCCTATTGAGGGCTGCAAACTATTTTATCTTTTGTTTCTGTGTCCATCTTGCCGAGCATCTTGCGCTTCGAGTATGTAAACTATTTAAATGGGAAAATATTCCATGTTTATATAATTCGTATTAAAGCATTTGTTACTGAACACTCTTTTACATTGATTTTTAGGATGATCAAACATAAAATTATAAATATCAATCATCAAATTCAAGAGTACAAAAATTATTGAATAATATCTCATGACTATCGCGTAATAGTTGTCTCTCGTCATTCGTGCTTTTTTTCAACGTTTTCATCTCTCGCATACTTAGTTGTGAAGAAATCTTTGATACCGAGGCTGCCGGCGCCTAGAGCACGAAGCGCTTGCTAAGGTTCCGGCCGCGGAGCTTGCCATTCGGCGCTGCCCCCCTCCCCCCCCCTCCCTGTGACGAATATTCATACATAAATACACATAATATAGTAAATTATAACGTAATCATACATAACGAAATTAACTCAAACTGCATATTAGATGCTTTAAAATGTTGGAAACATTTTGGAGGGGGAAACCCCCCCCCCCCCGGATCCCCCTTTTGCCCCCCTCGTTTGAATTGTCTAGAGCCGTCCATGGATGAAATAATAAGTAAAATCCGCTCTGTAAGAGCAGAGTGCACTCCTCGAGGAGTTAATTCGACCCCGCATTCATCCCTCGGGGTTTTCGAGTCCGTTTTTACTGGGTGTAAAGACAATGCGAATTCATTTCTGATTGGTTACCGTATTATAGGTCTTCACAGTGTCACCGACGGGAATAAAGATTACATTTTCACCAATTGCAAAGATTATAAACTGGAACGGACCGGTGAATTAGGGGCACGGTAAGGAACGAACGGAATGAGAGGGAACAGAGATAGGAATTCGAACGAGCTGATCAAAGAACGAAAAACGTTCAATTTGTGCAATCTTTACTCCGTTTGTGACATCCATGAGCCGCGTTGTCTCAACTCTCCCGATAAAGGGACTCCAGGGTTTTCAAGGGGCGTATAGGATCCGGAGATGATACTAAAAAACGCTTTCAGCCACAGTGGAACGAAGGTAGATTTCGACTAATCGTTCTATAAAAACAATTGCGCCTAATGAGCCTGACAGTCGAAAATCGTCCCCCTTTGGACTTGAGATTTCCGGATAGGGGTGGTTTTAGAGGTGGCGCAATAGCTGTTTGAGGCACGAAAGACGGTTTTGACGTATCCCGACTAAGATCGGACGAGTTGAAAATCATCCCCTTTGGACTGAGATTCCGGAGAAGGGTCGTTTCAGGGTAGTGAATATAGTCGTTTGAAGGCACGACGAGACGCGTCTTTTGACGTATTAAAAAATTATTCACATACCGGGACAATTCAAAGCCATCGCTATTTCGGACCACATCTGGTTAATGATGTCTTGACAGTAGTACTCCTTCAGGTTCGTATCGTACAGAGGGGGTCGCTCCTTCACCAAAGCTATGATCTCTTCGGGGTCGATGCTAGACTCGCTCATGGTGGAAACACCGGGTGCAATCTCTAAAGCTCAGGAGTTCAGGACGCAGGGCCAGGCACAAGCGGATCGTTACAAGGGACGCGGGGAACTGATCTGTTGGGTGTTGGACCCTCGTCGTTGGGCGTTGCACGACGGGGAGCAATGTCGAGAGCCTTTGTGTGTGACGTGTGCGACTACCTGCGATGGGGTTCCCCTCTTGGCCGGTCTCGGAGGGGAAGGAAGCGCGCCGACGCCATGGCGCGGTCCGCGTCGCGTCGGGTCGCGGAGACCCCCGCTGCGTCACGAGAGGTTGCGAGGCATTCCGGGTATTCTGCCGTGCTAAGGAAAAACGCCGTATGAGCCTTCAGACGTTGCCAAGTTTCCTTCGATAAAAACTGAATTTACTGGGAAAATTGTGAATTTTTTTTTCCAAAATTTTCAGACAATTTTGTACGCACTTTAGTCTAAAACATCTGTAAAATTTCAAAGGAAAATGTGCATGAGTGTCGTCCAAAATACATGTTTTATCAAGGGAAATTTGGCAACTCTCGAATGTTCATACGGCGTTTTTCCTTAGCACGGCAGTATTGCTATGCGAGGTTTGGAAAATGGGACGGGTAATCCCGTGAATGGCAACGCTGCAACCCTCGAGAGCGGGACTCTGCATCTACGTGGTCGCTGCCCCATTGTCTCGCGCGAACCTGACTAACTCTCGAAATTCCAACTGGGGATTAGAGAGCAGAAGCGAATTTTTGTTTTGCTCGTAAAAATAACGTTACAACTCATGTGCATTACCAGGGTGTCTACAAGTCCGGAATTTCCGGAGAGTCCGGAAAAAGTACTGATTTTTCCTGGGCGGTCGGGAAGTACTAAAAAAGTGCGGAAATTTTGCAAGAAAGTCCGGAATTTTTTCCATTTTTGTCGCAATTTGAGTGGGAAATTCAAATTTTTCGAATTTCGTTAGTTGGAGGTATTGAAAAAGTACTGAATTTCTCTGTTAGGAGGTACTGAATTTCTTGGGAATGTACTGAAAAAGTACTGTAAAAGTACTGATTTTTGGCCAGCCTGTTCTAGTAGACACCCTGATTACGCCCACATGCAAAAAACGTTTGAAATGAATCATTTCTTCAGCTTGCACAGACGTCGCGTCGGCTCTAGGGACGATCTTTCTCAATCAAAATGAAACGTCCATTCTAGACATCTCGTTAAACTTATGCTAGTTTTTTTCATTTTAACGACACATCGAACCGAGATACGTCGTTGCGTAAAAATTACAGTTGGGGTGTGAAAAATCAAGGGAAGATAACAGAATAAGGCTCTCGGACTCACACGGCTCTTTCATACCACTATTCGTGCTTTATGGATGTGCTTGAAGTATCATCAAAACTGAAGGCGAAATGAGACGCTCGGACGCCCCGACTTCACGTTGCGCTTAAGAACGACTTTTTCCTATCGAACGAGACAACTATCCCCATCATCTGAGCATACTTTATCCTAGTTTTTTCTCAATTTCACGACATATCGAACCGAGATACCACTTGCGTAAAAAATACTGTTGGGATGTGAAAAATCAAGAGATGACAAACAGCTCCGGTGCTAAGGAAGAACGCCTGTATGAGCATCCGAGAGTTGCCAATTTTTCTTGATCAAAATGTATTTTGGATGCCATTCGTGCACACTTTTCTTTGAATTTTTCGATTTTTAAATTAAATTGCGAGAAAATTGTCAGAAATTTTGGAAAACTTTCATTTTCCCAGTAAATTCAGTTTTTATCGAAGAAACTTGGCAACGTCTGAAGGCTCATACGGCGTTCTTCCTAAGCACGGCAGAACAGTACATACAAGCTCTTAAACTCCACGTGCTAGTAGTGCGGGACTTTTGGATCACCCTGTGTATAAGGTGTCCCAGCAGCTAGATTCTGTATCCCATGTTTATCATTCTCTCGCATCGACCAAGGTCTGTATTTCGTTTCTTTGACAGTGTACCTTCAAGAACACCGTATATCGATGGTAAAACTGCAGAAACGCGTATCTCGGTTCACAGCTCACCGTCTGGAGTACTCCACTGGATCAAATGACTGGACTGACAGTCAGATGCCAGTCACGGTTATTAATCTTTTGGGAATATCAAAATACGACAGGAAATCTGCAACGTCGCAAAGTGAGTTGCATCGTTTTCTGTTTTGCCGTAGATCATGCTCGGATATCAGGGATTTGTTTCGTTTTAATAGAAAGAGCTCGTCCCTAAGAGCGGCACGAAGTCTGAGTCAAGACCAAATGTATCATTTCGCCTTCAATTTTGATGATACTTCAAGCACATCCATAGAGCACGAATAGTGGTATGAAAGAGCCGTGTGAGTCCAGAGAGCCTTGTTCTGTTGTCATCTCTTGATTTTTCAACTCAACAGTATTTTTTACGCAAGTGTCTTGGTTCGATAGTGTCGTGAAATTGAGGAAAAACTAGATAAAGTTTGCTCAGATGTCGGGGATAGTTGTCTCGTTTCGATAGGAAAAAGTCGTTCTTAAGCGCAACGCGAAGTCGGAGCGTCCAAGCGTCTCATTTCGCCTTCAGTTTTGATGATACTTCAAGCACATCCATAAAGCACGAATAGTGGTATGAAAGAGCCGTGTGAGTTCGAGAGCCTTGTTCTGTTATCTTCTCTTGATTTTTAATATCCCAACGGTAATTATGACGCAAGTATCTCGGTTCGAGTGTCGTTAAATTGAAAAGAACTGACAAAAAGTTTACCGAGATATCTAGAATGGACGTTGCATTTTGATTGAGATAGGTCGTCCCTAGTAGCCGACCGACCTGCCGAGCGACGCGACGTTTGTGCGAGCTTAAGAAATGATTCATTTCAAACGTTTTTCGCATGTGGGCGTAATGCAAAGTAGATATGGTTTGAAATTTTGACGCAGTGTTCTGCAGAGTATTAAGAAACGCTCAGCATGTAAGACGGACAAATTTGTGTTTAGACCTTAACTCGATTTTATAGCAGTGCTGGGCAACTTTATAATCTGATAACTTACGGAATACATTTTACGGAATTCACACAAAATAACAAATATCTTCAGTTTCAAATGCATTGTATGTATGCATAAAATAAATAAATAAATAATACATTAGCGTCAAAACTTACGGAGAAATAGTCACGCAAAAAAAATACACGTTTATGAAACCACTCATCTTTGATAACTGTTGCCTTTGGTTTTAGTTTCCGCATTAAAATAAGAATTTTTTGCTAGCAGATTTCGTCCCGTTTCACAAGCTTTTTCACTATTATACTCCTTCATCTGTGCATTTTTTGAGGATAGGTTTTTTTTTTCTTGCCTTGCCCTGTTCGTACACTACAAAATCTTTAATTTTATTTCATTTTTGCAGCAAAGACTTGATCTTGATCAGAAATAAACAAACTAGGTGTTGCAATTAATTGAAATTAAAATTTTGAATCAAGATATTTTCTTTGTGAGATAGAAAAGAGACGCCACGAGAAGGAGAATCCCTGTTTCCTAAAAAACGTTGTTCTTCTCTGTTAAACCAGATCATCCTGCACGCGTAACTTTCAGAATACCGCCTCAGCTTTGGTGTATGACCAATTGCAGCATACGTCTTTGAAGGCAATTCCATGGAGATGCAAGTCCCCACGAAAGCAATAGAAGGTGCCTCGCTCACCTCTCCTAATTGCATCCCTAAAGCTGAAGTCACACTTCGCAGGAAATTATTTGAGAGCCGAGAGATTATGTGTTATCAATTTTTTTTAAAATTACTGAGACAAAGATAATAATTTTTTACACAAAACGTAGGATATTGTTCAATTTCATTCCTGATATTGCGGAAATTCGTTCCAAAATGGCTCTCGTTAACTTTTGCTTCAATTTTATTGATGGAAATACAAATCGCTCTATGTTCAAATCGGGGCAACCTTCGCTTTGTAGCTCACTTGAGATGAGACCACGATTAGTGGAACGGCCTTTCCTCACCCACAATTGAACTTATTCCTAAAACCAGCCCTTGCGTCTCAAAATATTTGTCAAACCATGTTAAATCAAGAGGATCTGCTCTGTTCAGTTCTCTTAAAACCATCCCGTATCATTAGGCGTGGTTCGCCTCCATTTCAAAGGGTTAGGTCACTTTTCCAACGCATGGAATATTTTTCTGCTTACCCATTCAAATGTAGGAGAATCTTGTTCTGCAAGTAACTTGCAACCATGCCTCGTGTGTCAAGGAGTGTTGATCATATTTTCATTTCGATGTTCCCTTAATACACTTCCTATGATTCGAAAAAAATGCATACCTGTTAAAAATAACAGCAAACTTCGCTATTGTGCTATTTTTAGACAACCCTTCATCGTATGAGGGGTGATTTGCCTTCAATCAGACGTCCAGTCAACAGCAATTTCATCCATTAGTGCTAATTTTAACACCAGTGTAGACTTCACAGTGCCCAACTGCCCACGCCGAAAAAAGCTACTAGCTGTATCAATTATTCCTGAAATCTCAACAGAATCCACACTGGTTGCCATGAAAGAACTGATGTCCCAAATTCCAAATTAAACTATTTTTACAGACAAAAAAGAAACAAAGTCACCAACCAGTTCTTCATTTTACTCATTCAAAATTGATAAATCTGTGCCATTCAATATAGAAAGAAGAGTTTATGCATTGTGTCTCAGGTGAATGAGACTTTTGAGACAATTTATCGTGATTTCAGATAAATGTCTTGGAAAAAATGACAATTACACGCAAGTTCGTAATGCGCTGTCTCACGAACACCTCCTACATTTTCAATATTTAGGAAATGTTTCATACCGGAGAATATTGGGAGAATATCGCAAAATTACACCCAAGACTTGCAAACATGGTGAGAAGTTTTCATATTATACTTATCTTGGTGATCTTGCCCATGTTGAAAAATCTCAGGAAGTTTGACAATTTTAGTGAGTGAGTATGCGGTTATGTCATTGGAACAGTCGTGCACCGTGTCGGAATTTCGTTCATCAGCTTGAGGATTTTGGGAATAGAGAATTTTCCGGTGTCCAAGATTTGGAAAATCTTTTTTAAACGAAACAAGTGAGAAAGCTGAGCACGAAGATAACCTCAGTTTCTTAATCGAAAACTTATCGGAGGAAATGTGACAAAATGATGTAATCTGCAAAAATACATGTGTTTAAATAGGGAATACCGTCTGATGACGTAACTAGGCGGCACATTTTCTCACTTTCAGATGCTTTTTTGTTTGAGGATTTTGGGAACAGAGAATTTACAGGTGTGCAAGATTTGGAAAACTCATGTTTAAAACGAAACTAGTGAGAAAGCTGAGCACGAAGATAACCTTAGTTTCTTAATCGAAAACTTATCGGAGGAAATGTGACGAAATGACGTGATCTGCTAAAATTTCCCATTTCAGAAGAAAACCGTGAAAAATACTGATCAGTTCACGAAGCACTCTCAGATGAGGCGATGGAACATTTTTATGCAAATTCTCTTTTTTGTACACCAGCGTGAGGATGTTGGAAATTTGCTCTCTTGATTTCAACAAGCCTCAAGGATCTTATAAACGCAGCATCGACCACGCCACACTCACAAATACTGGGAAATCACCGCCGTATTCCTGGTATTTCGTAGTGAGTAGCCAGCCAGGCTTCCCACCAAAATAATCCCGAGTGCATCAGCGGCCGAGGGAGTCGGGCCATTCATCGGATTCACGGAAGACAAAAGCGGGAAGGGGGAGCTGTGCAGTTATGCACGAGTGCATTCCGGGAGGGAATTTTCTGTCGAATGCGGCGCTCCCATTGGTCCTCGTCCTTTTGAATCCAAGCGCGCGAGGGCGAGAGTGAGGGCGCGGGGGGCGGGGGGTCTCGTCCACCCTGATCGCAAGCGTCCCCGGCCGCGTCGTTCAGTTCTGTTTCGTCGCGCTTGCTTGTTGCTACGGTTTTACGGTAGTGAGAAGTGTCTTAAGTCGTCTCTGTGATTCTGCTCAACAGGTAAGATAGTGTCCCTATAACGTTATGCACTGAGAAAAAACTGTGGCTCATGAACCACTTAGTGGTTCGTATGGAACACCACTAAAAGTAGAAAAGGCAACACATAATAATAATAGTTAGTTATAGTTAGTTACTTAATTTACGACGATCAGCAACCAGAATATTTCCGTCGGGGACTAAGAGACCTTACATTTTTAAATTTAATTGCTTAAAGTTTTAAAATTTCAGTGACTACTATTGGATCATCTGAGCCTAAAGGATGGATATTGCGAGGAAAGGAATTTTGAATTTTGATGCGTGTAGCATAGGTTTTTGGGCAAGAAAGCAAAATATGGTCGATTGGAAGGGAGGAACGTTTGACACAGAGAGCAGAATGGAACTGGGGGAAAAACACATTGGATCTAGAGTCCAGACTCTTAAATCATCGACAAGAAAAAATACTCTTGATTCAATCGGATGTTTGCTTAAATGAAGAACAAAGCCTCTTAATTTCAGCGGATTTCCTTTTGATTTAAGCAAAAATCTGATTGAATCAAGAGTATTTTTTCTTGTCAATGTTTTCAAGAGTCTGGACTCTAGATCCAATGTGCTTTTTTTTTCCAGTGTACAGTAAAAAACAATTTAAAAAGCGGGTAACAGGGCTAAAAATTCACTAACAAGACCAAAACGTTTCGGCTGAAAATTCAGCCATCCCCAGTTGGATAAATAAAAAAAAAATTTTTGGATTATACGCGCAATACAAAAAATACTAAGTTCCTCGTCGCGCAAATTCTTTGTCGTTTCTTGAAAATATATGTGGTTCAAAACTTATTTTATTTCGAGACTTCGAATTTTTGGCGAAACGTATATTTCGACCCGGTCTAGATTCATCAATCTTACGTATTTTTAAAAGCGAACAACTCCACGCCCACGCTGATGCACGGAGAAAAAAAACTCGTGCGTGGGACCCGAAGTTCAGGTCATATGGATCTCTGAAGTTTTCAGATTGAGCATCTGAACACTTTAGGTCTAGCTACCGAAGTTCGGATCATACATCTGAAACTTCAGTTTTCACATCTGAAGTACTTCAGATGTGAGAACCGAAGTACTTCGGATGTGAGAACCGAAGTACTTCGGACGTGAGAACCGAAGTACTTCAGATGCAAGAGCTGAAGTTTCAGATGTGTGATCCGAACTTCGGCAGCTAGACCTAAAGTGTTCAGATGCTCAATCTGAAAACTTCAGAGATCCATATGACCTAAACTTCGGGTCCCACGCACGAGTTTTTTTTCTCCGTGTGGTATTAATCTCTGCTGCTGTCTGCCAAAGATCGTTATCAACACTGCTTCTCAATTTTTCCCGTGACTTTGAGGTGCAGATGCTTGGTTTTTATTTTTATTTCTTTTTTATTTTATTTTATTTTTTTTTTGCACACGGATAAGTAACGCCCTAAAACAACACGTCTTCCCAGTATTCTTTAAGTAGCACCATTTTTAAGGCTTTCAAACGCTTTTTGCCGCTTTTAAAATTATTCAGGACGACTGAGGCAGTAAAACGTGTGTTTGTTCCTTGAGAGGAATATAGTTTTTGACGAACACTTTGGTCCGTAAGACAGGAAAAATGTTGTGAATGTCGATAGTGAAACTGGGCTTTGCTCCGCGATTTCGCAACGTTAAAAACTCCCCCCAAAATTGTATTTCAGCACTGGCAGTAACATGAAAATCTCTCATATTTTTTGCACAGCACAATTAATGCTTTTAAAAACAAAAAATCTGGTACTTTTTATCAAAAATGAATTGTAAAAGTTTAGTTCATGTCTTAGATTGACTGATCAGAAATAGATACGAGGTTTTTCAAAATAAATGCAAAAAGAGTATGAAAATATAGCGTGTGTCATATGCAGTAAATCATTCGATTTTTTTGGGGTAAACCCTCAGAGCTTTGGTTTTTTATAGTTTCTGTGCTTATTATTTCTTAGGATGTATTTAAAAGTTAGGAGGTTGTGCGTTCATACGGCTGTACCTCAAGCTGATCGTTTTATTTGTTATTTGACGTTTATTGCCCCTACTATAAGGGACGAAAAGAGTCTTACCTAAAGCTCCATCTTGCGATAGGGAAAAGCTCCGCTTTCAAGGCTCGATCATTGAAACCTTGGATATTACTTACATGCTACCAGACCTTTTGAGTGAAATATTGCGTAATTCATTCTGCAAAAGAAGTCGTCGCCCAATTACTTTAGTGGGTTTACACTGATCACTGATCAGTTCGTTTTTCGACAGCCTTTGAGTTTCCGGATGTGAATTTTACAATTGCTATTAGCATCTGCTCATAGACGCAAGGAAAACAATGAAAATTGAGTTTATATCACAATTGAATCAGTGAGAACGAAAACACACCAACTCGGTAACTCGATAATACTCAATGTCCATTAAAGACAGTTAATTTACATAAAGGTCATTGAAGTTTTAGCGCATCTGTTCCAACTTGGACCTTTAAAGTGGCCATAAGTACTTGTCTTTCGGCAGCAAAAATATTTTTCTTAAACTAACTTCTTCATCTACTGTGCAGTTTTTTGTGTTCTTAATTATTTCCATTTTTCCGAGTTGGTGTGTTTTCGTTCTCACTGCGATTCAATTTCAGCAACATCGTGAACTGAAGTAATACCCACCCGAGCAAACTAAGTTCCTGGAGCATTAAACTAATTCCCATGAAACTTTCACTGCGCTATCCCATCAATTTTGAAGCTCGCAGCGAAAGTTTTATGACTTAGATGAGGCAATGATGATTTTCTTCGGAGAGCTGTAAACGACCGGTTTTCTGCAGAGATTATGCCCTTTGTCCGATTGTCTCGCGATTTTCCTTCCGCATGGAATCCTTGAAAAAAACCGCGCGTATCTACTATCCCGTGTCCAAGTATCTGGAAACAGATCAGCACCGTTCTATCAGATTCCCGATAGATGATAGTCCAGTCCAGGTTACGACGACTCGCTGCCAGCTTGACTCGAAGACAGCCATATGTCCGTCCTCACGATCAGAATTTTGAATTTTGCTCATGCATTATCGCTTGTACTTGGAGTTTCATGTGAATCTTGAATGGAGACGTTGCATGTGTGAGGAATTTGCGATTTGACTGTTGATTCTCTCGTAAAAGTTCGCGAGAAACACGATGGTGCCACTGGTTTTCTCTCAAATCAACTCTCAAGCTCTAAAAAAGCTCTCAAGTTGACGCAAAAATGAAGAAGATACCCCACCCTATCCTGAGAGTCCACTTCTACATCAAGACAAACTCTCCATGTAAAGATAGGCAGCAAATACATCGACAGGGCTGCCACTTTATTTGGGGACTCCAAAACTGAAAATACGGCAACCCTGCTAATGTATTTGTTCCCTATCTTTGCATGGAGAGTTCGTCTTGATGTAGAGGTGGACTCTCAGGTAGGGTGGGATATCCCCTCCATTTTGGCCTCAACTTGAGAGCTTTTTTTGAGCTTGGGAGTTGATTTCAGAGAAAACCAGTAGCACCATCGTGTTTCTCGCGAACTTTTACACAAGAATCAACAGTCAAATCGCAAATTCCTCACACATGTAACATCTCCATTTTTGCAAATCTATCTCTCCGAAGGAAAAAAATGATACATTGAAAAAACGGTTACGGGTTATATATAGACATACCGGACGTTCCGGGCTCAGAGGCCGAAAGTTCCGGATGCTGGAACCGAATATTCAGCCTTGGCTGCGCCAGGCTACTCGTCATTTTTCTCGAATTTTGAGATAGCAATTCTGTTGTCAGGAGGCTAAAGAGTTCACTTACCAATTTTGATACACAAACTCAACGTAATAAAGGCGTAGATTTTTTAGGGGAAAAATATCGCAGTCGAGTGCAGTTTCGATATCAGTATCGAATACGATATTTTCCCTCTAAAAAAATCGCGGATACATTACGTTGAATTCGTTCGTAAAATTGGCACGCGAATTCCTTAGTCTCCTGATAACGGAATTGCGATCTGAAAATTCGAGAAATATGACGAGTGACTGAAAAAATTGAACAAATCGATGTGAAATATCGCATGTCGCTCTGACACAAGAAAGAGCGTCCATCGATTCACCCCAAAACTAAATTTGTAAACATCATAGATCCAAAGAATCTCCCACATATACTCACGCACGAGAATTTCAACCTATTGTGCCCATGGCCCAAGGTTGTAGTAGTAGTCTGCCCATCAAAAGAAGAACAACGCAACTACCATAGCAAATCCACGTTGATCTGCGGTTTTTGCCCAACGAGAGAGTGAAAGAAAATCTGTCCATCTACCTGCGCTTCCATCTGCATTCTGCATCCTACCTGTTCCACACCTCATTCAAAACGGGGTATTATCTCCGTTGGGGATTCAAGATCGCATCCCTGCCATCTGAGATGCAGCTAGGCCATCAGCGAAGCACTGCCGTGCTAAGTAAAAATGCCTTATGAGCATTCGAATGTTGCCAAATTTCCTTTCAGAAAATATTTATTTTTTAGGTATATTGTGTATGTTTTTCCCTGAAATTGTTGAATATTTTTGGTCAAATTACCGAAAAAATTTTCTGAAAAATCAGAAGAAAAATATTCATAAATTTCCCGAAAAATTTGTAATTCGTAAAAGGAAATTTTGCAACGCCTGAAGGCTCATACGGCGTTTCTCCTTAGCACGGCAGAATAGCGAGAGATGAAATTCATCCCCTATAAACCTGATCTGGGCATATTCAATTAGTGCTTGAAAGGCTCCCCCATCATGGGGCTCCGCTATTTTATTTTAAAAATTGGTTTTCTCATTTCTTGCAACGCACGGATGACCTTTCTTGGTCTTAAAAAAGAGACATTTGAGCCTGCTTTCGTAGTTTGAAGGGAAGGGTGGTTAGATTTCTAAACCTTCGTTCAATAATACAGGACGTGATGATTTTAAATTTCTATAACGTGTTCGTGATGAGGTTAATATGCTATCCATTCGGAATTTAAGAATGTGTATTTCTTTGAGTATTAGAGTGTTTAAGGAGCCAAACTTCAGAAAGTTAGGGGAGTTTTTCAACCCTAGGCCGTACAAATTCGGAAAGGGTATTACATATTTGGTTAACATTTCAGCATTAATTAAACCAGCATGTCTTATTCGAGATTGCCACGAGTCCTTTTGTGCCCTTTCAACAGCTCAATTTGTCAGCATTTTTTGTTTCTTTGTATTAACTGAAGGAACAGAGTTATCAAAAATCCCATCAGATAACTCTTAAAGAGCAGGAAATAGTGTGTAAGGAGTCAACAGGAAATTAACTCCAGACTTAGTCTGTTCTTTTGTTCTCGTCTTTCTTTTGAAATACCATAAAGGACTGGCGTCGAACCATTTATCCAGGACTTGTTTTTCTATCACACCCCTTCTTTTTGAATTGCGTTTAGTAACTATGACGCCAAAAACTGTCGGCCGATCCCTTCGACATCCTCTGATTACTATGTGGAAATTACTCCCAGGTGGGTTCAAGTTGTTATTCACCTCGGAGACTGGGACATGGAACTTGCCAATCCTCTTCCTGTCTGCCGGAGGAACTGTTTTGTTTTTAGGGGTTTTTTGATTACAATTTGAATTGCTACTATTTTTTGCATTTCGAAAGCTTTTTGAACTTTGTAGTCGATTTAATCAAAAGTAAAGGCACCTTTGTGTTCCGGACGAGCTTTTACAGTATTAAACATCCCCTCCCTCTTGAAAGATCTTCATTCGGGAATAGTAATTAAAATCAGTTCGCATCTAGATGGGGTGAATCACCTCCATTTAACGTGAACAAATCTCGGCAATTTAAATCGCACCGTCTGTTCCAAGCGTCAATTTCGAGAGTAATCTGAGCGGCATTAAAATAGGTCAGCCAAGTGATTATGTGGGTGACGACTTGACGGAGCACAGCGCGAGGATGGTAAGCTTTTACTAGCTGCACTGTGTTCAATACCGCGTCCACCAAGGAAAACGCCTTCAGTTTTTGAGCTATGTTATTTCAGCACATCGACTTAAACGCAGTTATTATAGCGGACTTTAGAAAAGTGCATTCATTTTACCGGCTATGGTATGGTTTAATGACCAAAAGGGTGATTTCGATCATTAAATTTTTCATATTCTGGTGGGCCTTTGGCACCACGATTACATCATCTCTGCCGTGTTACCAAATAGCGCCAGTTTTTTATTGTTATGATTTGCATGGCAGGTGAAGTCATGACTTTTTAAACAAGTAACTAATAAACGTCTAGAATCAAGTTTTTCTCAAAATTGGAGTCACATATAATCCGAATAAACCAAGTTATTCTGCCTCTATTCTACTCTGTTTTTTTAATATTTTTTTTTTAAAAAAAAATTTAATGTTTTAAAAAAATGTATGTAAATTGTCACTTATTGGTAATATGTGATTTGTCGTTACCTTCTGATTACCAAGATGTATTCTTTCGTTTATCTGCTGATGGTCTTTTCAAAGCTTTCATCCTTAGAACTTTTCCCCAGACTTTCACGCCGCGTTATCACCAAAATTATAATAAGAAGATAGTGCTAGATTTTGGCGCTAACTCGGCATAAAACGTCCGCAGGAAAATAATAGCTTTTGCTTTTGAAATGACCATCAGCAGATAAACTAAGTAAAACATTTTAGAAATCAGGAAGTAACGACCAATCACATTCTAAACATGCACCCCGACATGTACCTCACTAGAAATAACCCAGAATTCTCTGAAAAAATTCACTGGAAAAAAAACACATTGTGCCTATCTAGAGTTCAGGCTCTTGAAAACATTGACAAGAAAAAATACTCTCGATTCAATCGGATTTTTGCTTGAATCAAAACGAAATCCGCCTGAAGTAAGAGGCTTGCTTCTTGATTTAAGCCAGATTCTGATTGATTCAAGAGTACTTTTTCTTGTCGATGTTTTTAAGAGTCTGGACTCTAGATCCAATGTGTTTTTTTTCCAGTTTTAGTTTTTAGAGATATCTTATAAACAGTTTTTAGGCATTAACTTGCTGTAGAAACCACTGTCTTGCAAATGATTACACTCCTCGTTATTAGAACCAAAGACGGCAACGTCGATATAATGCGTCCATTGACATTAGCCATCCCTGCATGGTGTTTAAACCGTTGCGGTAGGAAGACATTCCCTTCATGCATGCAGCTGAGAGCTTCAGCGGCATCAGCCACTTGTTGCGTTGAGCGGCGCTCACCGCGGCATTGCATCGTTCCACCTGAATGCAATTTTCGAGTTCATTCGCGTGCTTGCAAGAAAAAATCCAACGTCGCCAGAGCTTCCTCCTTAATGAGAAGAATAAAATAGTAGGGTGGTAAATGGACCGAGTTTATCAGTAAAGGAACCAACCCACATTCTCGAAAAAAATTAAGTTAAGAATGATTCAATGAGTTCCACTAGTCGTTTATTTTCTCATGTCAAAATCTGAAAGTCGAAAAACAGAAATTACACTGGGAAAAAAACACATTGGATCTAGAGTCCAGACCTTTGAAAACATTGACAAGAAAAATGACTCTTGATTCAATCAGATTTAAGCTTAAATCAAAAGGAAATCCGCTCAAATTAAGAGGCTTGGTTCTTGATTTAAGCTTATATCTGATCGAATCAAGAGTATTTTTTCTTGTCGATGTTTTTAAGAGTCTGGACTCTAGGTCCAATGTGTTTTTTTTCCAGTGTAGTTTGTGAAAAGAGGGGTTAAAGTTTATTTTCTACATGGAGCCTTATGCAGGAATAAAACTTCAAACCTCTTTTTCTCAGTTTCAACTTAATGTGGGTCGATTCCTTTTCGATGAACTCGTTCCAAATATATCCTTTATAAACTGAGCCAAAAATTATAGTTCCGAATTGCAAAATGTACCTCAAGTGGTTCAAATACTATTTAGTACATCTTTGCATAAAGCACTACCTATTCGTAAGATTCAATCGCCAAAACACGAATGCGACCTGCGGATGCGGAACTGACCTTTCAGATAAAGCGAAAAAGCTGTGGATTATGTGGCAGCGTTTGCGGTATGGCAAGCATTTTGACATGCGTGTCGGCGATTATGGGATGATGTGAGGTACTCGCTCGGTACTGTCGTGGGAGGAGGATGAGCGAACAAGTGCTAACGGAGGATGCTAGGGGGAGTGGGAAACAGCAGCCGCATTGTTTATACACTTGCTCCGTTTTTTATGTGTTTTCTCTTCGGTTCTGAGGTCATTGTTGCCACTCGTAACTAAAAGCATCCCAATTCATTTTATGCGAAAGTCGTGGACGTCCTGTGAAAGATTGGCGACAAGGGGTGGAGGAGGAGATCAGAAGGTGCCAATTGCCTGATGATCTCTGGGAGGATAGGGGGCAATGGCGATTGAGCGTCGCAGAGCGCGAGGCGGCGCTATAAAAGCGGCTTTATGTATGTATATGCGAAAGTATAGGCATTGAGACCAGCAGGCTGATTATTGAACTTCATAGACAAAGAAGACATGGGGCATATGGAGCGATCCTATTAGTTGGAACGGGTGGTTGTTGTAGACGAATAAGGGTGAAAATTATTGAGTAACTACAGGGTAGCTCGCGGGTTCCTTTTAGTTGGTCTATGACTTACCTCTACATTGCAACCACCCGCTTCCAACAACATGATCGCATTATTTTCAGTATAATCAGCCCACAGAGACACCATAAATCGTCATTTCTCCGACGAAAGAACGCAACTCCACTCCAAGGTTGCAAAATTTTCTTAAGCGACTCAATTATTTTTATGTATAAGAGTACCTATGAAAATTGTGCTGAAAATTTTCTTATTTTTGCATGAGATCAGAAGAAAAATCAGCTACATTTCGATAAGAGATACCCAAGACTCTCCTTGTAAAAATCCAAGTTGCGAAGGAAAATTTGAGAACAATTTAGATAGGTACGCTCTTTTGCGAGGGATATAGTTGCATTGTATCAGCCTCCCATTATTTTCTTTTTAGAAATGTGACTGTCTTCGGGAACAGGGAGCTAAGTCCATGGGGACGATTTTTTTACGACTAGACATAGTATTGTGTGGTACCTACGTTCATTTTACACAAAGATAGGTTACTTCATGACTTCGAGTTAAATCTGCAAATTTTCCATCACAGTTTGACGAGACTGTATGTATGCACGCGGAAGCTCCATAAATCTGTTAACTGAGATGGCATTTTCCCATGTCCCACTCCCATCTGAACACGTAGATATCATTTCTCCATTAGTCGCGTATTTCAGAGCAGCAAATTTAAAAATATCTGTTTCAGTCTGTTCTGAGTTGAGAATTATGACTTGGCAGTTGCTTTTGCATGGTTTCGCGTAACTCGCAAATTCGGTCCACAAACGCTGCTCCTTTACCGTGCGTTAATTCGTCGCCTCGCTGACATAAAAGGGCGTAACTACACTTGACGCCGAACTCTCTTGTCCAAATAACTCGATGCTTTATCGGGCTCATCTTGAATTGTAGTTACGCCGTTTTGTGAGCCAAGCGACGAAATAGTCGATGTTAAAAATTTACTTGTCTAAATATCGGAAAATAAGGTTTTATCAGAGAGCTCTTTTTAAGGGACTTTCCATTGTATGTGTGAAGGTTATTTCGTTGATATTTTGTCAGTTTTTTCATTCCTATCAGGATTCGTGTTCAATAATTTTTTAATAAGTTAGCTTTCACTGGAAAAAAAAAACACATTGGATCCAGAGTCCAGACTCTTAAAACATTGACAAGAAAAAGGACTCTTGATTCAATCAGATTTAAGCTTAAATCAAAAGGAAATCCGCTCAAATTAAGAGGCTTGGTTCTTGATTTAAGCTTAAATCTGATTGAATCAAGAGTATTTTTTCTTGTCGATGTTTTTAAAAGTCTGGACTCTAGATCCAATGTGTTTTTTCCAGTGTTTCTGTTTCCTTATCTTCTGATTTTTCAATTTATTACTTTCTCGCTCCCCTAGTGTAGAGGAAGTATTTTTTAATTAGACGATAGCCACTTCAGAAAAATTTCCCACCTTCAGGTGCTTCTTGATTACTCCTGTGCTAGGTTCTCGTGTACTTGTTCCTGGTTTTTCCTGGTTTACCCTTGAATTCACGCGATAGCGAGTTTTTTCAACTGCTCATGGAGATGCTGTGAATTCATCACAATTCAAGGCAGAAGTATATTCGGGTACCCGCAACAAATCAGGATCAACGGACGGATAAATCAAACAACCTTCTTTTTTAAAGAAAGTAAAATAAAATTAATAGAAAATGAAAAGTATGCATATGAAGTATCCATCAAAATCCCCTTAGCCCATTGCTTTGTGAGGGATATTGATAATTTACACCACTGATTCCCCTAAAGTTGTACTCTTGTTTGGGAGATATATCTTTAAGTAGGGCTTTGGTATTTCTTCTCTTGGATTGAATTGTCACTCCGTAGGCCTGAGACCACATCTCATACTAAGGGGTTTAAAGGAATTAAATAAATATTATTTCCTTGATATCACAATTTTCAAACGAGCTTGGTGGTTTCCCATGAATATTTATCACCCCGAAAAATCTTAAAATCTGTCACCTCGGAGGAGCGACTTGGTGGCCCCGGCCCGACGCGTGACTCCAACACTGCCGTCCTGAGTAAAAAATACCGTATAAGCATTCGAATGTTGCTAAATTTCCTTCAATAAAATGTTTATTTTTGAAGAGTGCTATGGGTATTTTTCTTTAAATTTTCGGATAATTTTAATTTGATTACGAATAAAATCCTCTGGGAAAATCCAAGGGATAATATCCACAAATATCCGTAAAAATCAATATTTTATCAGAGGAACTTTGGCAACGTCTGAAGGCCCATACGGCGTTTTTCCTTAAGACGGTAAGACGGCAGAGTTGAATCGCGACGAGTAACATTTGGACGTATTTCTATCAAACGGAACTATGTGCATTATGACGTGAGCCCTGTTATGCATATATCCTGACGGGTCCTGGGGCTCATGTCTTAATGCACATAGTTCTGTTTGGCAGTAATAGTCCATTTACATTGTAGGTTCATGCGCAGGCGTGGGTGTCGGTGTTTATGTCACTTTCCCGCTCTGGTCCCGAGTTTGTGTACGGGTAATTACACACGCTCGGACAGCATTAACGGGAACAAAAGAAAAGTCATGAATTATGTGAGTTGTTGTGCTCAGGCCCAGCGACGTAAAGCGGCGTCACTTGGAGAGAGGATACCACCTCCGCTGCTGGTGGTAACCTGCCTCGATTCACCGGGAGCCTCTTTGTGGCAGATGTAAATAGACCACGATTTTACTCAGTTCTGATTTCTCACCATTCAAAATACCCTGGAACCGTTGCCAACAGTACATTTCGAGAGACTCTTTCAAAAGGTTTTACGTCGCTGTGTGCCTCCTCTAAAGTTCTCAGTGCTACGTTACCGTCCTCTGCTTCGGGCTCACGGACATGTTATAGGAATGGAGATATTGCATGTGTGAGGAATTTGCGATTTGACTGTTGATCCCTTTGTAAAAGTTTGCGAGAAACACGATGGTGCCACTGCTTTTCTCTGAAAGCAACTCCCAAGCTTAAAAAAAGCTCTCAAAGTGAGGCAAAAACGGAGGGGATATCCCACGCTATCCTGAGAGTCCCTCAGGATAGTGTGGGATATTCCCTCCATTTTTGCCTCGACTCGAGAGCGTTTTTTGAGCTTTGGATTTGATTTCAGAAAAAAACAGTGGCACTATCGTGTTTCTCGCGAACTTTTACGTAGGAATCAACAGTCAAATCGCAAATTCCTCACACATGCAACATCTCCATTCTGAGGTTAAGTCATGGAGCTCATGGATAAGAAAAAAGGAGGTGTTTGCAATTCGGGCATCCTGGATTTTTTTGATGACCTAGGTCGGTATAGACGATTTTCATAATTGATTTTCTTGAAATGGTGTAGCTTATGGAAAAAAGTCATTCTATATCAAGTGTTGAAATTATATCATGAGTTGATTTGAGCATGAAAATCGGACGCTTTGGTCCGTTTTTCATATTTCGAATTCCGGATTGGTGGGAGCCATTAACCTTTTTCTCATTTATCAATGAAATCGATGAAGACGCCTACTACAACATTTCTTCCATTCGTTTAAACGTAAGCGCATCTCATTCTACTGCTAAAAAACCCATCGTTATGTGGCAACTGTGGCGCTCGAAGTGCATTCCCGCTCACACATACTGACTGGAGAAACGACGTGTTGCAGTCGGGATAGTGGGTCGTAACGTATGATCAGGGCCCCAAAATCCAGAAAATACCAGGCTGGAACAGATTAGATCTGGGCCCGCGTTGACCTTGGGGGCATTTAGGGTAGGGCCCACCCTCCACCCTCCGCCCCTTCCCAACCCCGATGCACTGCGGTGCATCGACTGACAACCCTCCCAAACAACGCCCGAATCCCGCGCAAAGAAACGGTTAAACTGGGAGGGCCAGACATGTGTTCCCAGTAACTTCTTTTCTGTCAACAGCATTGGTGCCGTTCTAACGCCCAATTTTTCGTTTTTCTCGTAAGGATTACCGTAATGTAAGGTAATTTTGTCTACAAAATGACGACGCTGGTCAACAATCTGGCAACGCCCCTTTGACTATAAGCTTGAAAATCGCGCCTCCTCGGATTATCGAGGCCCTAGGTTTAAAAAAAAAAAAAAAAGAAAAAAAAAGAAAAAAAAAATCAGTAAACAAGAGCGAAAGTGATACTTTTTCTACCCTTTCATCCGTCTACGAAGGGTTGTTTCGGGTGTTGTAGGCCGTCCTTCAAGTCCTTCAACTCATTTCAAGACCACTAGATACCTCTTAACCTTGTCCCATACCAGCCGATTTGCACTGAAAAATAATTGTATTTAATTTAAACTGATTGTGAGTTAAAGTATTAGAGGAGATTGAGGTGTTTTCAAAGCTACTGCGTTTCTGTCAAGGACGTGGGGTTTTGAGTTGAATATACTAATTGAAGTTGATCTTTCTTCTTCTTAGTTAAAATCGCGCGCATTCAGTTTTCATGTTTTAAAATGCAGATTTTCTATCAATTCCGCCAAAAACTAATTCGTTTAAATTCAAAGAATCTCTCTTTTTATTTCGTTCCTCAGTAAAATTTCGTAAGAAGAAAAGTCCCGAAAAATATTCCGGAGTTATTTCAAGCGATAGTATCAAGAGAGTGAAAATCTGCAATGCAGATGCGTGTTCCGCGACTGTGACCAAACATTCCCATCAGAGTTTTTTAAACGAAAAAGGAAGGCGCGGTTTTTTTCTGGATTCGAAGAAAATGTCTCGCTCCTGTTATTATATGACAACCTTGTCTCCATGGGTGATCCATCTGGAACTCGTCAACTAACAACCAGAGCCTATCGATGAAAATAAGAAGTCGACTGTTATTAATCATACACCGAAGATGCTTTAATTAGATGAGGACTCATGAAAGTCTTCCCGCCATTGTGTAGACAAGTTTGCTGCTCTTTAAACGGTAACAATAAACAATTGAACTCTCATTTTTTTTCTTGATGGTCCAAGTACGCGGAGGCTCCGAGGAGCTATTCTGACTTTCAATACATCTTAGCGACAAGAGTGAAGTTATAATTCATCTCTCCAGTGTCACTGTTGAACTTTCCACTCCACATTCGTATACCTTATATACTCTACCCGCGGTAGTCTCAAGGAACATGATTAACAAGCCCAAGATAGAAAATTTGCGCTCAGATTGGTTTCTTATTTATAGACCTTCAGTCTAGCCCTCGTCTGCGCCAATTAAAATTAGTAACCCTGAATGGTTCCATTTAGAAGAGGAGTAAAAAAAAAACACACATAAGTCACAGATCAATGGTTAAGCCTTTGGCTTTCATTTCGAGTTGGATGAATCTGCAAGTGAATGATCTCCTATAGTCAAGATCATGATGCATCATTCTCTTCACCGGAAACCAAAGCCTCTTGAATCAAAAGTGTAGACCCTTAAAAAATTTGACAAGAAAAAATACTCTCGATTCAACCGGATTTTTGCTTGAATCAAAAGGAAATCCGCTTAAATGGAGATGGCTCTCGATTCAAGCAAAAATCCGATTGAATCAAGAGTACTTTTTCTTGTCAAATTTTCAAGAGTCTACACGCTGGATTCAAGAGACTTTTTCCAGTATTTATTGAAATAAAAATGAAGCGAACTCCTTGCAACTTAGTTTATCCCACTATTATTGATACCGGAAAGGTTTTGAGAGAGTCAAAATCTTAAATCCCGATTTTTTATTAACATGTCAAAAATCGCTCTGATAAAAATGTTGCCTTCGTGAACCAAGATCCCCTTTCCCGTGAAGTGTTCACATATCTAGACGCGGATGAGAACTTTAAATTGGAAGTTTCGGAACAATAAATTTTCGGGTTCCGGTCTAGATAAATTTCTAATTGTTAATACTAGATAAATCTATGGTTTCACACGAGCGGCTAATGAAACCATCAAAACCTGTGCCAAGAACTCGGCACGCGAGTTCAGAGGCCCACGCGATCTCGAGGGACCGTCCTAATGAGAAACGCCGTATGAGCTTTTAGACGTTGCCAAATCTCCCCTGATAAAATATTTATTTTTAAAGAGACTTATGTATATTTATCCATGAAATTTTCAGATGTAATAGATTAAATTTCGAACAGGATCGCCTAAAAAATTGAAAGAAAAATTATTCTAAATTTTCTCAATAAATTCGGTTTCTATTAAAGGGAAATTGGCAACGTCTAAAGGCTCATACGGCGTTTTTCCTTAGCACGGTAGAATAGAACGAGCGACTAACGTGCTTATAATGATGTGATATTCAATATCCGAGCATAGTTTACCATAAATTATGCGTGAATCAGCTACTGATCAGCATCCCGTTGAGTTGGGTGGGAGCCAGAGTGTCCTCAACGGTACTTTCACGCCATCAGCTGATTAGCGCGGGTCAATGTTTCCCCGATCAGCTTGAACAACGATAATTGTGTCAGTGTGCCTTGATTCTTCTCGTGGGCTAATTACATCAAAGCAGTCATTATTCAAATCAGAGCATCCCGGCAGAGGAAGCAGCTGATTGTCACAGAGCGTCAATCATGATCAGCGTTTAGCCAATTGGCGGGTCCTGGCCGTGTGGGCGTGCGGGGTGCCTGAATTTCCTCTTTCTGGGCATTAAATGTTTCTCCAACAAGTATTTAATATCCAATTTCGGGAGTTTTGAGCCTTTTTGGACTCTTACAACCACATCTTCAAAATAAAGAAGACCAAAATATTCTGTCAAATGGTACAATTGGAAGTTTTTTTGGGAGAAGAAGGATGTCTAGGTTAAGATATCAATTTCTAGAAAGAACGTTGATTTCTTACGTCAAAACGCTCGTTTATTCATTCCGGTTACCATTCCGTTTTCAGGAATCGAAAATAATGTCGATTTTGCATACTCGACTCCATGTCCAACCCCCCCCCCCCCCCCCCGAGGGCATGGAAGGGGCCAGTGGACTAACGAGAGTCACATAAAGAGTCGCTAAATTCTATGAGCTGATGCGCCACATGAACGCATTACCACCATTCTATACTAAAATTCTAGCGGCAGGTTAAAATCTAATAGCGCTCCCTATCGGCTGAGCGTTTAAAACGGACGTTACGGTCCGTTTCTCATACTAGAACTTTCGGATTTTGCTGAAATATCGACGCCATATTGTACCTACGCACGTCACGGAGTGAACTATCCTCAAGATGCGACCACCTTTTTTTTCTCACTGCCCTCTATTGCCACGAACCGAGTTAAACTATACTAGACGAGAGAAAGTGACTCTCCAATTCGGCGCAACGATTAAACGGGAGCATCATCGGAATACTGCCGTGCTAAGGAAAAACGCCGTATAAGCCTTCAATCGTTGTCAAATTTCTTTTGATATAATATGCATTTTCGGGAAATCTGCGGATATTTTTCTTCGAATTTTTCAGAGATTTTTATTCGCCATCCGATCTAAATTCTCTGAAAATTTCAAGAGGAAATATTCATAGCTATCCTCAAAACTGAACATTTATCGGAGGAAATTTGGCAACTCCCGAATGTTCATACGGCGTTTTTCCTGAGCACGGCAGAATAGGTGTCAACGAGGGCGAGAGGGAATGACAATTTCACCGAGATTCCCGCGGTTCGGGTTGCAGAGCGCGGATGACAACCGCGATGCCAGCGGGGGCGGGCGGGGGCGCGGCACCGCGTTTTCGCTCCAATTAATTCATTCTAATTCACTTAGACGACGTATTAATGAACACCATTTGTTGCTCTTTTCTCGTTTCTCGTCCGACCGTTCGTCGCTCCGAACGCGAGCGCGAGCCGGGCCCGCAAGTTCACGGGCTGTCGCGTTGCGTCGCTTCCCGCCAACGTCGCGCGTCGACGTCCCGCGTTTCAGTCGCCATGTGGCGCTCCCGTCTTCCGCACAGGAGGGAAGTTAACAGCAAGAATAAGCCAATGAGGAAGGTCGGATTGCACTGGAAAAAAATACATTGGATCTAGAGTCCAGACTCTTGAAAACATTGACAGAAAAAGGACTCTTGATTCAATCAGATTTAAGCTTAAGTCGAAAGGAAATCCGCTCAAATTAAGAGGCTTGGTTCTTGATTCAAGCTTAAATCTGATCGAATCAAGAGTATTTTCTCTTGTCGATGTTTTATAAGAGTCCTGGACTCTTGTGTTTTTTTTCCAGTTTGTAACATTTCTTACTACAACTGCAATTTTGATGCTTATTTTATCGCATAATAAATTGCAAAGGGGTGGTTATCGAGAAAACCGATGAGTCACGTTAAACCTGTTCGTTTTTACTGATGAAGTTAGTGAAGAGTGCCCCACAGGGCTGAAATCCATGCTATCTCCACTGCGGATATTTGCATACATTTCTCGCACCCTAAATTTGATTTTGTTTAATGAAATGCAATAACACTTTAAGTTTTAAGCATTTCTTAACAAAACGGCCTGATGTTGAAAACTCAATTTTTGTTCATATTCCCTATGACAAAATCTATGATTTTTAGTGGCCTCCGATTTTTTCATAATGTGTTTTAGAATTTTTTGTTTTGTTTTTTGTTTCAGGTAATTGCAATTTTTATAAACCTCTGATTTTAAGCGTTAGCAGACTCGATGAAACCGCGTAAGTTCACAATCGTTCTTTTGAATAGTGTTTCACATTTAGCGAATAAACCTGACAATGTCCACGATTTTGGAGAATATACTGAACTTATATTGACGTAATTTTCTGCCAATCGGAACTATGTGCATTAAGACATAAGCCGTGAGACCCATGAGAAGTATGATAAAGGTCACGTATAGTGCACATATTTCCGTTTGGCAGAAATACGTCCATTTATAATTGAAAAGAAACTCAAGATGACGAATTTCTATTGCGGCCCATCCTGTTGCTCTCGTAGCCGTGAGAAACCCATTCTGTATCGTACATCGTAGGTTTGGAAAGAACCTCAGCCTAGTGCACGGAGAAAAAAACTTCGTGCGTGGGACCCAAAGTTTAAGTCATACGGATCTCTGAAGTGTTCGGATTGAGCATCCGAACACTTAAGGTCCAGCTGCTGAGGTTTGGATCACACATCTGAAACTTCAGTTCTTACATTGAAGTACTTCGGTTTTCACATCCGAAGTACTTCGGTTCTCACATCCGAAAAACTTCGGTTCTCACACCTGAAGTGCTTCGGATGTAAGAACTGAAGTTTCAGATGTGTGATCCGAACCTCGACAGCTAGACCGTAAGTGTTCAGATGCGCAATCTGAAAACCTCAGAGATCCATATGACCTAAACTTCGGGTCCCACGCACGTGGTTTTTTTTTCCGTGTGGAAGTCAATGCGCCTTCGTTAGATTGAGTATGCAACAAAGACATCCCTTCAGCTAGAGTTGTTGTACGGTTTGGATCGAGTTTCCACCTCAGTTTTTAGGTGGCACGTATTTTTTCGACGATGAGGCAACAATGTTTTTATGATGCTTCTTGCATCCGACGTGCAGTTAATCTGGGGCAATGTCATCCTTTACTAGGTTCCGACCCGGCGCGGCGCGGCGCGCTCGCGCGACGCATGACGACCATCGCGATTCGCTCTAATCCGACGCGAATAGTCCGTAGACAACACGTATGACATGGTTGTCTCTCTTCATTGAAAAAATTGAATTATTTATTGTGTGTGCTTCAGCGTTAAGTTGAGCTCATTTCAATTTATTCGGTGCAATATTGGCAACTGTGCGAATCGAGCACTTTCATTCTTAATGGGTGTTGCCCTTTAAATCCGATCAGAGTATCGAGATGAGGATATACGGATCTGCAAGAAATGGTGGACCAAGGTTGCTTGATGTGTGGATTTTAGATTGATGGTTTACGTCGGCTTTTGTAAACTGCGAGCTTTAACGCCGAACTCTGGGAGGAAAATACCTGTTGTAGTTTTTTCGATGAAAAGTTCCCCAAACTGGTTGGATACTGTTGTCCATGAATCTTGATGTCTCTTTGAAAGTTTTGAAATGATTTCGTTTGACGTACGTACAAAAATGTGAGATATCGTATTTCAAGACAAGAATAACGTTTTAAATATACTTCTTTTGCAAATCTGCCTTACTCTCTTGCTTTTCGCTTCAGAATGAAAACTACTTTATTGGACAGGATCCAAACATTGATTCCGGTAGATGTTGAGTTATATTTTTGACGCAAGAATTACGGACGTACCTACATTCATTTGTTCGTTGCTTTCAATTTTTTTTTTCTTTTGTAAATGCTGGGTTGAAAAGATTTGATTGAGAGGTAAAATTAAATCAAAATTAAAAATCGCATTCGTCGAATATTCTCTCTGAGAATCTGAACCTATGACCGGCTTATCTCGGCCTTGCGAATTCTATCTTCTTCATTAACGAGAGTAACTTTTCCAATTCCTACTGCACTTTCCAATTAAAGACGGAAAAGTACGGGTTTCTAATTTTACGACAGAAAGTTGTAAGCGGTTTGGAAATTTCTCGCGATACTATTTTTGTAAGACTGTGAGAAATGCAACGACGAACATGAATATAGATGTATGCTATCACCTGTTCCTAGAGAAGTAGGTGCTCTGTGGAAAAACTACTTGAGGTTTACTCAAACCTAGTTCCATCGCTAAACTGAGCAGCCCTGAAAATACAAAAAAATATCGATTTTATCATATTTTTGATATTGTAGTACCAGCATTGTAACCAGAAACAGACTTTTTGCTTTCTACAGAGTCCGGCTATATCTTCATCCAGAATTATCACTGTGTCAATAATCAAATATAGACTTAAAATGAGGGGGGGGGGGGGGGTTAGTAGCGAGAAAAAACCCTCAAATCTGGCCTGAATACTGTTGAATTAAAGGCCACAGAATAGAAGTTCGACTTCTACAATTCTTTTTTACGTTGATTCCGTCTCTGAATGGTGTGAAAGCGCAGAACTATATTAACATATTGTAAAGTTTTGAATTTCCAGTAACTGATGTATTACCATTTCACGCACCTCCTCGTCAGTAGCACTATGCGCGCACAACGGGTAATCATTCGGCAACAAATCAATAACATTCATTCATACAGATGTTCTTTCTTCGTCTTAAATGTTTGATATCCGGAGCGAAATTCCGCAATTTGAAAGGAGCAGCACGATCAATGATGAATTAATGAATCGACTAGTGACGTCAGACAAATGAATAGAGTTAAGCAAAGCAGTCACCATCTACATTGCAGTGTTTCAAAATCTCACCTCCTACTTGAATTTTTCGGAAAGAAACTAACTAACATCCTCGCTCGATTATCATTGCAATTTACCTTCCGCATACGATGGTTATTTCCACAAACATGCTGAAATGTTGGTTGGTTCCCTCCCAAAAAATTAAAATAGAAGATGAGATTTTGAAAAATCGCAACTCAGATGTGACTGTTTCGCTTGACGCTGTACATATGGCGATGTGGCTTCATCGAGAAGAGAATGTGCTGCGCGTGAAGCATCTTTGCACGGGCGTAATCGATTAATTAAAGCCTGCAGACAGGTTTGCCGCCGGCTAATTCTCGCTATACGTGCCAATATTCCCTCAATCTCACTTCAACTTCGAGTACAGGATCATCAACCTGACGATCACATATCTTTGCATCGAGCATTTATGAAGACATCTCGCCTGTCTCCTCTGTTCGTTGAACCTTCGCCGCTCGGATCAATCTCGTGTGATGACACTGTGCACCGTCGCACACCGGATCAGGTGAATCAGAGAGGTCGATCATGAAATTTTTAACTAGAACGGCAAATTTTTATGTTTATTCCGTCACATTTTAAATTGTACGGGGTGCCTCTGGAAGGAAATTTTACAAGGAAACCAATGGGGTCACTTTGAGGACCTCAAAGTTTTGTATACACGGAGTTGTGAGGTTCTTAAGTTTCCAACTTTTGTCCGATTTCTTTTATTGACTTGATTCACTGTGCGTCTTCAGATGAAGTAGGAAATTACGGATCTCCATCGCCTAGTTTCGAAATCTCTAATAATGCCGCATTATTTTAAAAGAAAACCAATGAAGTTTCTCCTTAACTTTTTCCGTAAATATTTTTGAGTATGTAAAGTAATCAGGGGTGCAGAAAGCGCTTGATCGGCCGATCCCAGACCAATAGCGGAGCAAATGTGAAGGCACCTGAAAGGGTGTAAGAAAATGAAAGCAGAAGGCAAAAACTTGCTAATCTTAGCAAAATTGGAATTCTTTTGGTTCCTTTTTGCAAAATGCAATCCACTTGTATCTATTTCTGTGAAAGCAGTAAAGCTCTTGAGGTTCAACTGGTATTGATGCGCTAATTCGCATTAAAATACAAAGATTAACAATGGCAAGGGGACAACAGTTTTTGTATTAAATATTCGAGTTTAATTAAGAAATGAATTATCATTTTATAAAGTAACTGACTCTCCGGCTCATATTTATTTAGATTGAGACCTGTTAAGAAAGCTCAACAGTCCACAACATAACGCACTGACTAAAATTAGCATTTAAGATCCACGCACACTGATGTCCGCATAGCTTACCACAAATTGCGATGAATATCCCCCTTGTTTTCCTCGGCACATTTTACGTTTTCCCCCAAGGAAAAGACTTCAAGTTGGCTCTCCGTCACAAGGACGTACTTACCTTGAATTTTTCATATTTTGAGTCATACGTGTCTCCCTCTGTCTTTAAAGGTGAGCTTTTGATTCAGCTTACACGATGATCCAAAATTTCAAAAGTTCATGGCGTATTCGCGAACTCGTATTTGAATGTCGTCCTCGCGGTTTCTCGAAAACCCGAACGAAGTAGATTCGCGGATTGGCCCATACCTTTTCTACATTTAGTCATTTCCTGCAAGAGGGGACCTAACTCCATTCCAAGGTTGCCAAATCGACTCTAACAATTCAATTTTTTACGGAAGTGAAACCGTGCAATCACTGTCGAAATTACTTCTGATTTTTGCATGGGATCAGAGGAAAAATTAAGCAAATTCTCAGGCAGAAATGCCAAGGATTCTCCTGATTTATTTATTTTTTTAAATTTTTTTATTTACTTTTTATTGATTAGATACACAGAGGACTACAGAATATACAAGTATTAACCCTATTAATCTCAACTTAGCTCCTGATAAAAATTCAATTTGCGAAAGGAAATTTGGCAACGTTGAGATGCAGTTACGTTCTTTCGTGAGGAGAACGACGATTTGTTTTACTCAAATGAGCACTGAAAACAGTACAAGGAGGAATTGCGTTTATTACTCAATTAATAGCGCACAACGAGAGTGCATAACTATGCGGGCTTCCCGCCAAAATATGAGGCATTAATCATTCCACGCAGTAGCGCAAATGTAAACATTCCGAGATGGACGAGTCCGCGTTCTATCGTTCCGTTCAAGTAATTTGAACATATTTATGCTAAAAGGAACTATGTGCATAGTGTTTGTGTGCAACATTGTTCCTTTCAGCATAAATTCGTTCATTTGTGATTTATCGTCATCGTACTGCACCGATACTCTAATCTGCTTTCGGTCTCAGAGTTTTAATTTCCTCCCTTAATTATTCACATTTCTCACAGCTGTTTTTACCGGCCGCGCTTTGGAGAGCTGGCCTCTGTATCATCCTTCTCGGGAATTGTTTGCGGGTTTCACGGCCGCAAGAATAGACACATGGAAACGTTTCTCATTAAGAAGCTATTAGTGGGCAACATTTATTTTCAGTTCTGGGAGGTGCTAAATGTGCAGTTCCATTTTGTAATCAGACCGAGGAAGTATTCTAACCACACGTGTTTCACTGTACAAAAAATTCTTGACAAACTGCCTATTCGGCACTAAAATGATAGATTCTCACTATACTTTCATTATTTTCCACTATGTTTAATGAAGAAGAACTACTTTTAATACAATAACCTCCTGCAGGTGAGAATGAGCACAACGTATCGTAAGATGCTACTAGAACTGAAACTTATGGAATACCCAAACTGCTGCGAGCAACTATTACTGCTCCTGAGCCGCTCAAATTGCCTACCAGCTTATTGAAGGCGAACTGGTGAGAATGAGCACAACGCAACGTTTTGTTCGTTCCGGTGGGTGTCGACAATTGCAGGTTTCCGTTCAAATGTTCATCGAGTTGTCATGGTTTTGTGTCAGTGCCACACGATCTAACTTTTCATCCGACATAAGCGTAAGAAAAGATGAACGGAAAGGTTGATTGTTTGAATTGGGCTTGCAATGAATGATTAATTTTTCAGATATCAAATTCATTAAGGTATAACGAAGAGATCCATCTCAGAATATCTGAATACGAGGAATAAGAGATCCCCCTCCCCCCTAATTGAAATGAAGCGATAGGCGGGAGGGCGTTGATGAAGAGATGTTGCGTTGTCAGTTGCCCGATAACCTGTGTGACGATAGGCCCTTGTGACGTTTGGGTGTCGCAGAACGCCAAAGTGCATTGCAGGAGCGAATTTAATCTAATAAAATATCGGAAATTTTCAAGGAAAATGTGCATAACTTACCTCATAAAACATGTTTCATCCGGGGAAATTCGGCAACTTTTGAATGTTCATACGGCATTTTTCCTTAGCACGGCAGAATGGGAGTCCATATTTTTTGACCATCCCCATTGGTAGGGGAGTGAACACACACCTCCCCTCACAAGATATAAAGCTCATTTTGGACAGAAAATGATAGACTCCGGAGTAAGAATCTGTTCGTGTAGGTCTCGTTGCCGTTTCGCGGTGCACGACAAGCGGTTGCCTCGCCATAAAATCTGTCAACGGGGTGAATGACTTGCACATCAAATGCTGAAGACACTATATCCGCTTTCGGCTTATTAGGTCCTCTCGCCAGCTCTCCGCGTCCTGCGTCCCCCCTCCCCCCTCTCCCACCTCCAAACGACTTTGACAAATATTTCTTTAATTACGACCGTTAAATGACATGTCCTGGCATGGGTCTCTTATTTTTTTCTCTTGCCTCGTCTTTTCGTGCAGCTCTTTTATCAATTAAACGAACGCTACTTGCTCACTGACACTCGTTTCAGAAAATAGGCGAATGTCGTGTAAGGTTGGGACTTGTCAAATCGATGCGAAAAACACCCAAAAACTCGCGTAAATTGCCAGATTTTTTTTCTGTGAAAATTGAACCTAAAAAATGACCCTGTTCTTTAATAAACACTGCTTAGTCGAAAATGTTTCGTGCGAGAACACCATCTCTCAGAAATCACTAAATAGCCTCGGAAATAATATCCTACAGCGACGCTCTAAACGTAGCTATAAAAATGCCTTCAATTAATTGCGTATGCAATACGGATATCCATCAAGTTGGTATAGTTGCATTCAAAAGTTGCTGACGTCGCGTCGCGTCTAGCTATTCAATAACGATGTTAGAACGACGCGACGGTGTCTTGTTTTGTCAGCGGTTATCTAACGTAGCTATGAAAAATGCCTTCAATGAGTTGGGTATGCAATACGGACATCCATCGAGTTAGTATAGTTGCATTCAAAAGTTACCGACATCGCGTCGCGCTATCAGAACGATAGTACCGTGTTTTGGCGTCAATGTTTAGCATGATTCGATGGAAAACTCTCTCCCCAGCGTCCTTCAAAAAGAATTACAAGCGGTTTAGTTCATTTTCATCCTACTAGCGAGCGTTAACATGCATCATGATTAGACAATTTTAAAGTTAGATATTGTCAGTAAAGGGTACCATTTAACCCAAGACCGCAGTAACTACAACTTTTCTCCTGAATGGTGTGAACTTACTACTGTTTTGCCTGAAGTTACGTGAATTTCTGCACGCTAAATGTTTTCTTTTTTCCTTTGCTCCTACAAATGAGACGAATTTATCGGTTTCAGCTCAATCTGCCAGTTCATCCTAAATGGAGGATTTGCACGCAAATTTGTATCACTGCACCTTGTTACATACAACTCGGGCCATTTCTTAGTGTTTTTTTCTCATTTATTTTTAAGTAATGCTGCAGTAGATACGGCAGCTGCGCCTAGGTTGCACGGTGGCGGTTTGCCGGTGCTGCGACCTGCGATGCTCGATGCAGATTCCGTTTTGTCAAAGTCACATCTTCGAGTCGCGTCCCTTTTTTCGCTGCATTTAAACTGAGTCAAGCGTGCTCAATTAGAAGCGGCTAACGTTTCCCAGTCGAAGTCCTAGTCACGGTCTGACGCCCGATCGAGACCACCCGCGCCTTACCCCCCCCCCCTCTTTCTCCCCCCGCCCCCCATGATCATGAGGCTCACTTCCGTGACATTTTTCCGGTAATTTTCCCGGGTATGACCGCGGACGTAACCTGATTGAGAAGGAAAAGCTCTGATTTATACCCCAGACTATACTCACATCAGATGCTTGTAATTTTTCCAAATTTTCTCCCTCGAATTGCCTCCACCCTTGCTCCTCTTGCGAATGAACGTAGTTACATTTCAATGTTGCTAAAGTCCCTTCGTAAATTGTATTTTTATCAGGAGAGGAGCTTCCGGAGGATCTCTACCATGACAGATTCCTGTGGAGAGTAGGCGTCGCAGAGCGCCCTAGCGCACCATAAAAGCGGCTTATCATACCCACACATCAGGAGAGTCTTGTTCCCCACAAACTGAACATTTTCCTGATTCGTCTCCTTCCTTAATGCTGAAATCAGAATTATTTTGGACAAAAATTTCACACATTTAATGGAATTTCTCGAAAAATTGAATTGCTCGAGGTAGTTCTGCCACCCTGGAGTAGAGGTGCCTTCGGGAAACCACGAATTGAGGTGATGTCCAAATGCGGAAATTGTAATAACGTGACCACTTCATTTGTCATATTGTCACATTGCGTAGGTACTATAGGTTTGCAAAGTTAGGCTCCTGAAAGAGCATGTAAAGTTAGGATTTCTCGTTAAGTTATCTTTGGCCACTCGATTGACTCTCTCTCTCTCTCTCTCTCTGTCTTGATTGACTTCATTAATCTACTGAACTACGCTTACGTTGTATAAAAATTGGTGAATCTGTCGAGACGTGACTGAAATCTGTACAATTCTAGGTTGATTTCACTGAAAATTGAACCGTAAGTGTGGATTCCTCTGTTTATTATGATCAGAACTTTTCAAAAAATGAAAATAGTTCCGTGCCTGAAATGACCGAATGAGTATGCATGGAAGACAGTTCAATGCTATGACTTACAAAAGATCATAAAAATTTCATCCGCACTGTTTTCACAAAAATCTAAACCAAAAGTGTCTAGTTCACACTGCTTTTCCAATTCCTGTTCATGAACAGAACTAAAATAGATTTCACTCATAAATTGATCGATGCATCGATAGATAGCGAAAAAAGAGCAGATCCACCCAAAGGATTAGCGACAACGATGGAAATGGCCCTCAGAGTCAACAAGTAAACCTCACATTTACGATTCTGACACTAACTTGTCGAAGGTCTGGGAATTATTGGCGAATCTTATCACCTAGTTGTCCATGTCGTCGCCGCTACCTTCCGATTTGTTAATGGAGCAGTCGCCGTTTGTTTATATCATAAGAAAACCAACAGTTGGTGCTCACATAAATAATGACAGTTAATGCCCATTTCTAGTCAGCGAGAAGGACGTCTTGCATGTCCGACTGTCTGTCACCGCCGTGTCTCGTCTCGTCAGATGACTCCGCTGATGCTCATTGCTCCTGTCGCCCATATTTTCAGCGACCTCCCCCGTGCCCTCATCGCTTATGCGTCATCGATCGTCCTCCTTTGAAGGCGTAACTCAATTTCCACGTGAACCCTGTTCTCCGCATGGCTCTATGCTTAACGGGGCTCTTGTGAAAATACATACACGCCCTTACGTCAGAAAAGCGACGTGATGTGCGAGCTTTACTGCCGGGAATCATCACGACCATCTATCTAGCTCGCAGTTGCCAGTTTCAAATGGACTTTACTCTGCAAAGAGGAACAATACCATTTCTGGTTTGTCAATGCAAGCATACACCGGAAAAAAAAACATATTGGATGTAGAGTCCAGACTCTTGAAAACATTGACCAAAAAAAAATACTCTTGACTCAATCAGATTTAAGCTTAAATCAAAAAGAAATCCGCTCAAATTAAGAGGCTTGGTTCTTGATTTAAGCAAAAATCCGATTGAATCAAGAGTATTTTTTCTTGTCGATGTTTTTAAGAGTCTGGACTCTAGATCCAATGTGTTTTTTTTTTCTGAGTGCAAGCATAGCATATCTGCATGGAGAAATCAATGGCACTTACGTTAATTTGACCAAATTTTGCAAGTAGGAACAACTGATTTTACCTCATTTTAGAAACAACGTATGTGCCATTAGTTTTCCTACAGGTAGATACTTGCATTTATCGATGAGCCAGAAATCGTGATTCCTTTTTACAAAATGAGAGAGCTCCGTTTCTCGTGGGCTACCGCCCATTGAGGCCTATCTACATTGTATCAATGTAATGTCGCAAAATCTCCATAGACCGTCTGCCCGAATCTTCATTTTAGAGTCTTCATGGCGGCGGTAATTTTACCACACGTGATTAGTCTCATGGAATCCATCCATTAATATCCAATTATCAAAGATAGCACTCAGGCTTTGTCTATGAATTTTCTGGCTATCTTTTCCTCTGATGTCTCTTTTACTTCTATTTGAAGGCTTTTTCCGTTTCGGGTTCATAAATTTAGACCTGAAACTTTTCTTATCGTGTATGTTGCTGACCGCACCACCAAACCTTGATTCATACTTAATTACATCTGTCGGAAATTTCCACTCTGGAACGTAATGCTTGAAAGTGTAAAGTGGCGCCGTCTGTTGTATTTTTGGAATAGCAGAATCCAAGTGATGAGGTGATAAAAAAAACGCAAACAACGCATGATACGCACAAGATGAATATTTCGCTCGCGATTTTAGCTTTAGGTCCGTGCGTGAGCCGTCATTTCGGAAAAAGTTTTATTTGGTCTAAAAGCTAACGATCACCTTATAGTAGTGGAGAATTAACACCAACTTTTATTGCTCCCAATAAAATATTTAATGAGCTGAGTTCACAGTATTTTTCACAACTGCTTTGATGCACAGGATTACTGTCCAATTGTTGACTAAACAATATTGCATCGAAGTAAACAACCGAATGAGTGCTATTATTTTTAATGGAACACCAATTTCAAAATATTTTCCTATATTCTCAAAAATAAAGAACAATATTTTCAAAATGCTGCCCGGATTTTATAGTAGATCGAGCATTGATATTATATTATTTTTATGCCAGGTATACGAGATAACATGTTGATGCACCAAATTTGGTCGTAAATATTTTGACCTTGCACTAAAATCGCACTAAATCACTAAACTAATTTTTGCACTTTTAAAGACAGGACAATTTGCCGTAATCAATCGGGCCGTGTATTTTAAAATTATTCCGTGATATTTCATGATCAGAAGTGTGTATTATTTCCTGCGCCACACCACAGTGTCACTCAACTTTCATGGCTTTTGAAATGGACTGACCTCCGTCAATTATTCTGCTATTATACTGCTCAAGAATTAGTAAATATTATGACGAGTAGCTTTCTTCCTCGTTGTCGGGCTCTAATCGAAAGGACTGGCCATGATCATTATCCTCAAAATATTTAAGGTCCGAAGAGCGAAACAGCCCCGGAGGGTTTGTTGGCTGAACCCATCGCTGTCTCGTTTAAATATCCGTGGTTTCTTGGTATTCATTATCCTGTTCTCTTTCTCGGAAACCCTCACAACTGAGAATCTTGACTGAGACCTCAAGAAGAATGATTCAAAAATCTGTGGGCGGGGAGAAGGAGGGGCGAAGAGGCAAAGCAAAAATGAAAAACTAAACAATTCGTTCAAAGGTAGACCGCTATTACATAATTTATGAGCCCCAAAAAACCTGCAATTTTATGTGATACAGAATACTAAGTAGCGTCTCACAGGATTCACTCATACATGCTCCAGATACTGACCATTGACCGCAAAGATTCCGATTAAGTGGTAAAAGCTTTTATTTGTTTCTGTTTGTTTTGTCATTCAAAAATTCAAAGAAAATCTAACTGTTGGCCTGTCGCCACCAAAAAAAAATATTGCCCAAAAAGTTGAAAACTTCAGGCTGGACACAGTTGTAGAAATACGACTAGTTGAAGATGTCAGAGATAGATCAAAATAAATGCTGGGGGAATCCATTAAAATCTGGCACAATTTGACGCCACGGCGGCCCCTAAAATTGGCTCCATTTCAGGCCGTGAGGACCGGTTTCCCTTGCACGCGGACCATTTTCTTTTCCCATTTCTCTCCTGTAATTTTTACGATCATTGGGAATGGGGTTGCCCATAAAATACTAAATTTTTATTATCTTCAGACAGGTACCGAGTGAAGATTAATTAGAAGCCATTAAAAGCTTACCTCTAGAGGCACATGTAGGGCCCTGGCTCACCGTTCCCCGTTAATTCGCCCGCAAAAACACCGGTTTTTTTGCTTCTGGTAACATCATTTTATTCGATCAGGTTACACAATCCTAATTGCGAAGACGCTTTTTAAATCTGAAGATTTCGTGAGCTCGAACTTGCTGGGTTTCCTTCTACACATTTTTTTTTTTAAACCGTGCGCTGAAAAACTCATTCCTGAACATTCGTTGCTACAGACCGAATCCACACTGGACTAAGGAACGTCCGAACTTGAGGCATTCAGAGTGGGGTGCATGATTTTCGTTCGGGGGTATGTTCCATCGTTTTGAACCGAACGATACATCGAAGCATGCCATCCAATGGAATCTTACGAAGAGAGAACGTGGTTCTGCCGTGCCGAGGAAAAACGTCGTAAGAACATTGGAGAGTTGCCAAATTTCCCCAGGTAAAAAGTGAATTTTTGAGGAAAGTTATGCATATTTTTTCTTCGAACAGGCAGGGAATACCGGGAAAACGGGAAATGTCATGGAATTTTTAAAAGTCAGGGAAAACCGAGAAATGTCAGGAAAAATGATAAAAATGTCAAAATGTCAGGGAAAAATTATCAAGTCACCTTCTTTTGCTTTTCAGAATGGGTTTAACGTTTCGAACGAGGAATTTTGCCTGGAATCATTTCTAATTATGTATTTTTACACCATCTAGCATATCTTCAATCGTTAGGGAATTTCATTAAAATGTGTCCGGGAAATCAGGGAAATGTCAGGGAATGTTCATTTTCCTAAATTCTGTGGCAATCCTGTTCGAATCTTCAGATATTTTAGATTGAATTGCAAACAAAAGTGTCTAAAAAATGGGGAGGGGGGGGAATAGACAACTTCTCCCGGTAAATTCATATTTTATCGAAGGAAATTTGGCAACGCCTGACGGTCCATACGGCGTTTTCCCTCAGCGCGACAGAGTTCCCGCGGCGCGGTTCCCTCGACCAGGGATTTAGAGCTGAGGTTTGAGGGAGCATCATAAACGGAGCCGCATCGGCGCGCGAGGCGGAGGCCCGGCGCGGACTTTCATGCCGCTTCGATCAGTGCGCCGGGGGAGCGCATATGCCGTTGAGGCGGCTTCACCTGGTGAAGCCGACTCCCGGCTCCTTTTCTGATGCTGCATCAGTTTTGATGCTGAGTCCAGCATCAAAATTAGCGGCCTCAATTAGCAGACGCGTCGGACGCCAGCGCCCCGGCGTGGGCCACCGCGCCGATGGGAAACGTAAACAAAGGGGTGTTCCGCGAATTCATCGCCGAGTCCGAGGGTCGCGGTCTTCTGGGACAGCCCCGTCGGTAATTAAGCTGGGTGGCGGGTCCGAAAATTAAGGCCGTATCGGGCCGCAAGCCGACGGTCCGGCCGCAGAGGCTGAGGCCCGCTGAGGCCCATGAGCCAGCATCAAACCTCAGCATCAGCGCTTGAGGCTGGCTCGGTCGGCTCTCCAGCATCGGGCTTCAATGCCCGAAGCCGGCGGCCGGCAGGTTGAGCGCATCAGGCTCGGAGCCGTATGCCCGAACGGCCGCTACCTGGGCATACGGCATTGATGCTGAAGCTACGAGTTGATGCTGTACAGCATAACCTCATGAGGCGCCTCAAATGCCTGCCCTCGACCCATCGAATCGGATCGGAAGGGAGGTTCCTGTGTGTCCCTTCCGGTGGGGACGATGCCCCGGCAAGCGGCACGATTCGCGCTGCAAACGAATTAACGGGTAATCGCTCGGAAAGGCAGAAACAAACAAATGTGTTTCTGGATCGTTCCGATTAGCGTTTGGCTCTCCGCTGAGGAGGAAGCGTTTAGCGACCCACACGCCATGCAGGCCAGCGCTGCAATGAGTCACACCGCGCTGGCAGAACCGCCTAACTGCAGCGGAAATCCTGTGCACTTACGCGGTTCTTGCTAAGCGCGGCACCGGACTCATCGAAACGCGGTGCTTCGAGGCCCTCGGAACTGTTGCATCTTTGTGTTTACGTCAGGACCTCCTTAGCCGCGGACCTACATACCCGCCCACGCTTCTGCATAATCTCGAAGCCCCCCTCCTAGCGCCCCCTCCTCACCATCTCGTGTCCTGGAGAGCGTGGTCCCTGTTTTCCTACTTCGAATCAGATGTAATTACAGTTCCGTTCCTTATTCTCTCCCCAGATATTAATCGCCAACACGAGTGAGTTGCTAAATGACGCTAACATTTAATTGTCGTTAGCGACGGGTGTGACGAGGAATGGTTTGACCTCGTCGTACGATAAACATAAGTAGAAGTCGTTTTAAGTTTTTCCTTTTTTCGTCTCTGTTTTTCTATATGATTTTTCTCTTTTTTTTAAAAAAAATCGGTTTCGCAACATCAACCGATGTCGTCCACAGTGCTGAAGATGTCCTCCGACTTGACCGCGTGGAGCAAAACAGAATGATTTGCGGATTCTGTTGAAATTTTTAGGGAATCAGATTACGTCACAGATGGAATTCCCTGAAACTTTCAAACTAATATACACTGCCGCTCTGTCGTCGGAGAAAATAAATCATCCCATAAAATTGGGCATTGGCTGATGTGCGGCTTGGCTCTTTTCCTTTTAATGCGTTCCGGTGAAAATAATTAATGCAGGCCTATGTAATAACTTAAGGAGAAGATATTTAAAATAGTCTGAGTGCTAGCGCAGTGTTAAGGCGCCATGTTGTTGAGATTTTAAATTCATCAATCAACATTTATTGAGAATCTAGTAAAGACTAAGAGCGGTTGCTTGTGTCCAAAATCAATCCTAAAATATGGATGAAAATATTGAATTATTCGTTTATGCAATGATGATATTGGTATTTGTGCTCCCATTTGGTGTCAAAAACATGCAAAATCGATTGCAAAAACATCTGATGGGCACTTAGGATCTTTTGAATTTTCATCGTTCACCTATAAAAATGATTTGCCTAAATAAAACTGTTAAAAAAAACTATGGAACTTCAATCTTGGTGACTTTTTTCAAATGTAATTCAGAGTGAGAGAAAATATAAAATTTTTATTTTGAAAATCAAATTCTTTAGCAACTAAAGATATTCTGCCTCTCAGTTTCAAATCCTTTTCATCCATTTATCAATAAAATTCATCCAAATTCAGACACCGTCAAATTCCTTATTGCCAGCCAGATTTTTTTCTCGGAAGTCAAATTTTTTAGACCACACTAAGTGAATTCCGAGTATTCCCGCTGGAGCCATTCGATCATAGAAGGAATAGGAATTTCCTCCTCGGAGCGGCAGAGGCGAAGCCAAGTTCACAGTTGGACACCCATGGCCCATTCCGCATGATGCCTCACCGATGTTCATTGCCCATCTTACAACTTCATAGTTGGCTGATTACCGGCACGGCACACAGTGGATCGAGTCATTTAGAGAGGTCGGACATGAAATATTCAACTACAACTGCAAATTTTAATGATTATTTCGTCACATTTTAAATTTTAATGGGTGCTTTTAGAAGATATTTATACGAGGAAACCAATGAAACCACTTTTAGAACCTCAAAGTTTTTTATAAACGGAATTATAAGCGTTTAAAGTTTCCAAATTTTGTCCGACCTCTCCTATTTACTTGATCCACTGTGTGGCACAGGATCGGGGATCGTGTCCGACTGACACAACAGAGTTGGGTTGGGTTCCTGACAAAGCGCAAAAATTGCCGTATCATCGCTGTCGGATTAAAAGAAGGGAAAAAGCGAGTTGAATTTTGCTTCATGATTATAGACCTGTCTCTAAGCTCTAAATGGAAGTTCAAAATGAGTTCGATATGAATCGATAGGTGCAGGGCAGCAAATTATCCAACATTGTTAGCTTCACTGAATTTGAGTTCGGAGCGGTAGCTGGATCGATTGTTGTGGTTGTTGAATGTTGAAGTTTGAAGAAGAAGCAGACGACTTTTTTACGATCAATTTTTGCGAATAGATATTGAAGTTTAGTCAATTCGACATTCCTACCTGCATTGGCGCAGTACATTGACAGAATTCAACCTCGATATTGTAAAACTAAAAAAACTTTGTTGTAAAAAAATCAAGTTTTTTTTTACGAGAACTAGGAGGGTACGCCCCCTAACCGCTTCTCGACCAACCCTCCTGAAGCGCTTGGTGCCTCAGCGTGATGCGGTACACTTAACTGTAACAATTTTATATTGTAGAGTATGATGAAGTATGATATGACCAACATTTCTGCTTAAAATTTTGCTGATTTGTGTGCGTCAATGAGAAGTCCGAGGACTACACTACCGTGCTAAGGAAAACGCCGTATGAACATTCGAGAGTTGCCAAATTTCTTCTCAGACAATAATTATTTTCGAGGAAAATTATGAATATTTTTCCTTGAAATTTTACAGAGCCTCAGGTGAAATTGGGAACAAAATTATCTGAAAAATTGGAGGAAAAATATTTACAAATTTCCCCGAAAATTCGTGATTTACCAAAGGAAATTTGACAACGCCTGAAGGTTCATACGGCGTTTTTCCTCGGCACGGCAGTATACAACCGATGTTCTGAAGATAGAGTAAGATAAATCGTGATTTATTTTTTGGTCTGCGGAAAACGGTGCGTTTTTAACCGACTTCTTTCGACGGAATTCGTGGTTTGACATAATTCACATTTAAGAGACCGCCGCAACATCAACGAGGGTCGCTCAAAATGTCAAATTAAGATAAAGCACTTCCTTTTCCTCCGGGGAGAGTGGTAAATCTGAGACGACTCCGCATTTTTGTGCACTCACACCCTCATTTTCGTGGCGGGCCCTCTCGCAGTAATTCTAAGGAAACGTTTTTTACAGGAAATCAGTGATTTAGGCTCGTCAACAGCTTATAAAATACTCTTACGCCGCCCAACCGGCGGGGAAATAAGAAACTGGATGTTCGGTAGAGCAAAACAAAAAACGGAACGAATACTTTCAAAGCAAGTAAAAATACTACCTTTTCTTGCAGTTGTTCCAGTATAAAATTATTTTTAGAAACTTGTAACGAACTCATCTCCGACATTGCTCACACCACCACTAGAGTTCTGCGATCCATAAATCGAACAGTTATCGCCAGAGGTGGGACAAAATGACTATCTGCTGAGTTACATGTGTATAAATGAAAAATGTCATCTTACACCACGGTAATTTCTTTCATTTTCATGCCAAAATCACACGCTGAATTTGGCAGCTGAATATGGAAGTTGACTGTCATCGCTCAACGCCTGAAATTTCGCAAATTCGAGTTATTTTCATCCAGATTTCTATTCGAATAGTTCAGACAAATCCGACATTATCCGATGGTCGCTGAGAATCGTTGATGCGCAAAATTCAGGCATCGGGCCGATGACTTCCACATTCAAGCCACATTCAGCTTCCACATTCAGCGTGTGATTCCGGCATTGTACGAATTTCTGTCCAATTTCTCTTGCAGCTGCCTTCTAATATGTAACTAGTAAAGACTGTAAGTAAACTACGAGTGTTCGCTGCACGGTGTACTTAAACGTGAGAACATAAAATTAAAACACAACGGAGATGTTTCCTGGGATTTTTATTTTCATTTTTCTTGTTTCCTCGCCACGAATGTCTGAAGCTTTACACTAAAAATTCGGTCATTATCTATAAAATCAAGCTATTAAAACGAGGTCCTAGAAGAAGCGCGCTACTGACCGTTCGAAGAACCCATTTCAGCATGATTAAGTCGACTCTACGTAGCAAACAGGCCTACCGGCTTGCGCACAGATCGCCGCACAATGGAAAAGTCAATAAGGGAAGTCGGACAAAATTTGAAAACTTTAAAAGCTTACAACCCCGTTACTACAACATTTTGAAGTCTTGCAAGTAGTTAAATGGGTTTCTCTCGTAAAATTTACTTCTGAGAATCACCCCTCAAACTCCAGAATCTGACAAAATAAACAACTAAATTTGCAGTGTCAGGCAAAAAAGTCATGCCCGTCCTTTCCCGACGACTCAATCCACAGTGCGCCGGCTCCTTCGACCGTTTATTGACTCGAGAATAGGGTGATTCGGACTGAGGTGAGACTGGACCCGTGGCGAAGCGTGAACGATCGATTATCGATTTTCCCCCATTTGAAGCAATGGTAAAGAATCGATTATCAAGGTATTCGTTCCAAAGACCCTGTCAATCGATCCTTTTCCATAGGTTTAAATCGGCAGCTCAATCGATACATCGCAAAGCACGCCACGCAACGGGCTGGACCGAGAGCGTAACGCAACGGCCGATTCCTCGGAATCTGTAATCAAGTCGTAAAACTCCGTCCGAAGCGTATTCAGTTTCCTAACCTCGTCCTTAGCCCGACAAGAATCCGCGGATAAACGATGAAACGAAATGGATCCGACCAACCCCCCCCCCCCCCCGGTAAACCGCTCCCCTCGCGTGTGCCGCCCCCCCCCCCCTCTCGACGAAGGGAGGTTGCGGCCGTTGCTCCTGTATCCGCTGTCTTCGGCGTTTCATCCGATACGTTTGAGGTTTCGCCTCGTTGTACGGAGATTCGCGGTGACTCTACTGACCAACATTCAAGAACCGCGTATCTCCAATCCGAAAGCTCCGGTAGATACGTTGTTCTGACGTGGTTCTGACTTGGCGTTGCCGAAGGAGTATCGTTGCCGGCTCAATTGGACGTTTAAGCACTAAACTTGTATCTGATGAGCCTCGATGGTTATCTGATAGCGTTGATAGCAGAGCTCACGAGTTGCGATTAATCGGGAAAATCTAGGCGGACGCCGGTTACGAAACTGACGGTAAGGAGAGTAAAATATACCAAGGATGTGGAAGTGGGACAATGGGCATTCTCATGCGTTATTATCTACGCCTTCGGTGTTGCTGGACGCCCATTAAGAGCGAAGAGTTCCACCGGCCTCAAGGAGCTTTTAGTTACCTGGTTGGTCAGTCGTCTTTACGCGGGGGAAAATCAGCTAGAACTTGCCTTGCGATAATGCGCTAGCTGCAAATTATGTCAAATCACATTTTCGTGTCAGATTTTGTCTGAGCAGAGAAAAAATTAATTTTTATGGATATATGCAATAATTGATCTGACAACGCAGCATGGTTTCACAGTTATTAAAGGGTTTGTTTCGGGTCCCATAAGATGCTGTGTCGCTGTGTCTGTTAAAACATCTCTTCTAAAGTCTCTTTTAAAGCATGTTCGTGCTCGTAGAAGCAAGCTCGAGCAAGTAGAGAGATCAAAGCAATGCCCCTGCAACCTGCAACTGCAATTTTTTGTTCGTTTTCTCTGCGGGAGGATCCTATCAGAACATCTGAAAATTGCGCCTTTTTCTAGGGTAGAGGATATTGAAGGGGATTTCTGAGTGTTAAAAAAAGTAAGCATATAGTCTGCTGGAGATCAAAATAACAGCATATGGCAGCAGTGCCGGTGCCTCACACACTCACACTGGTTCAAGCTCATCTCAAGCGTGAAGGACTGACAGTGATGTCTATTCTTGGTTTTTCTTTTGCTTCGGTTTCTTACTTTACTGAGAATACCAGTGTGGAGGGAATCGAGCTTCTGGTCTGGGGAACGCAAGGTCGATGATGTGTTTTGATATTGCGATCCCCAGTCAGTAGCGTGGCGTGCTCTGCGATATATCGATTTATCGGACATTTAAACCTATGGAAAAGGATCGATAAACAGGGTGTTCGCAACGAACATCTTATCAATCGATTCTTTACCACAGCCTAAAATGCGGAAATATCGATAATCGATCATTCACGCCTCGCCACTATGCATTGTGTTAGCTTTGAAAATGACGACCCCTAAGATAACCTCTTTAAGGCATTGACCCTGCCCTTCACCTGCAGTTTACACCCTCTGCACTGGGTTCAGCTCCGGGAACAGATGTCGACAATCCAATCTCCATCCTTTACCCTTGTTTCTCCAGCTGGGTCTTTTTAAAGTACAGTCCTTTTTTTTTCAGTGTTGTGCATCATATGGACTTATGCTGGTTTTCTCATAATTTGGAAATTTACTATTTAAAATGTATAAGACACGCGAAATAAGATTATTTAATATTTTATTTTAGCTGGCACCTCTGCTGACAGAAAATATCAAAGAATCATTACAACAATGACAGAAGTTTTCTCTTTTGAAACTCCATCAACCTGTAAAATGTTGGAGATATGCAATAATTAATCTGACAACGCAGCACAGGGACCATCCCCCCTTGAAGGACCTTGTGCCCTTGAGATTATTTTACGACTTTTTGGGCTATGCGCTTCCCACGCAGCTACGACTGTGTGGACCAACCGATCAACCCCTCATCTTTTTTTAGTCCGTTTAGATCCTTCTCTGTAGCTTTACGCCGTGTCTGTCTCAGTGCTGTAGAACTGAATAAGTTCTATCTCGGAATTAAACCATATCTTATTAATATCATAACCTTAATTTCTTCATTAAATGCCCCACTTTTTTAACTTTGTAACGCAGTTCTGAACAACTTTTCAGGCAAATGTTTTACATTAATGTCTTGTTTGTCCTAAAAGTCACTCAGTTTGTCACTAAATGATCGGAAAGTTGACAATTTTAAGGTTGAATGGAAATGAATCCAAATCTTGATGAGCATCTTCTCCTTTCCCCTAAAACGGCATTAATGAGGTTAATTTATAAAACGTAAATTCAATGAATGACGATTAGCTTTATACTAAATCAAACACCACAACAATTAACCGAAAGACTTGAACGCGAGGTGATGAAAGTTGGAGCTGCGTGGAGTGCGCCAAGTTATTTAGAATGAATGGTTGAAGTGAAAATTTTGGCCTCTACCGAGGGATCGGCTTCTTACAGTAGTGTATAAGATTGTACCCGCCCATTAAGAATATTAAGTAGATAACCCTGGTTGGGAAAAAAAGGTGTGTTTTTTCAATAATTTTGATGGAATGAAATTTGATGACTTGCTTCCGATGCCAGGGTTCAAAACATGTGGGGCCGAGAAAAAAAAACTCGCATGATATTATTTCATAGCGTATTTTTCGAAGGTTATGCTATGATAGAAAAGAAGGCGAGTATTTCAATGTGTTTTCCCCTTCGACTGTTTACCTGATGACCTTTTTCGGACGAAGATTGACGTCTTTCAATGTGATAGGTGAACCCTATTCACTTACGTGCATGGCGCGCATGCATGCCATGGCAATTTTTCGCTGCTCCAACTTTCATCACCCTGCGTTAAAGTCTCTCGTTTCATCGATGTGGGTTTCGGTTTAGAGTATCGCTAATCGTCACCATATTGAGTTTATTGAATTTTTGTTGGAATTTAATCTCAATAGTGTCATTTTAAAACTCTATTCACTTATGTGCATGGCACGCATGCATACCATGGCAATTTTACGCGGCTCCAACTTTCATCACCCTGCGTTAAAGTCTCTCGGTTCATCGATGTGGGTTTCGGTTTAGAGCATCGCTAATCGTCACGATATTGAGTTTATTGATTTTTTGTTGGAATTTGATCTCAATAGTGTCATTTTAAGGTGATTCGATGGACGCCATATTTTGTGTCAGAACGATATCCGATATATCGCACCGATTGGCTCCATTTTTTCAGCTACTCATCATTTTTCTCGAATTTTGAGATCGCAATTCTGTTGTCTGGGGACTAAAAAGTTCACTTACCAATTTTGACAAACAAATTCACCGTAATAAAGACATTGATTTTTAGAGGAAAAATATCGCATTCGAGTGCAGTTTCGATATCAGTATCTTCCCATGTAGGTACCACAGAGGAAACTCTCAAAATATTTACATTCAATGTCTTGATAAACAGTTGAAGGGAAAATAACGATAAGTTAAAGCATCTGAGACTGCAGCTTTAAGGTAATTCGATGGACACCATATTTTGTGTCAGAACGGCATGCGATATATCGCATCAATTGGTTCCATTTATTCAGCTACTTGTCATTTTTCTCCAATTTTGAGATCGCAATTCCGTTGTCAGGAGACTAAAGCACTCACTTACCAATTTTAACAAAGAATTTCAACGTAATAAAGGCGTGGTTTTTCTTAGAGAGAAAACATAGCATTCGATACTGATATTGAAACTGCACTCGAATGCGATATTTTCTCTCTAAAAAAACCACGCCTTTATTACGTTGAATTTCTTTGTTAACATTGGGAAGTGAGTGCTTTATAGTCTCCTGACAACAGAATTGCGATCTCAAAATTGGCGAAAAATGGCGAGTAGCTGAAAAAACGGAACTAATTGAGCGATATATCGCATGCCGTTCTGACACAAAATATGGCGTCCATCGAATCACTTCAAAGGAGCAATGAGCAGTGGTTGTGAAGGTTACGTTTGCAGGGTCACGGACGCGGCATCCGATTCGGCGGGTTCGGACTCATTGAGAGTTTCATGATGCTGCATTTGAGTCTGTGACATTGTCGCGTGTCACAAGTTGTTACGTCGCGTCGCCCTGAAACGAATGAATCGCCGAGAAATCCCATGCAGCATTGTAATGTCATGTATCTGGTGCTTTAAGGTTCCACTTCCTCTAATGGTAATGAATACAATTATAGGCATGTCTGGCTCCCGCGCGGCTCTTCTCAAAACCCTCGCCGCCACCGTTCGCCAAAAGCAACGTTGCCACGCGTATGTGAACATTTTGTTTTCTTTAAGGCTCTTTCTGGTGCGATCCTAAAATCGCTAGAATCTCACCAATGTTTTACACAACACTGGTAAAAAAAACCTCTTGGACCAATGCCGCATTGCATTGACTTAAGAGTGCAGCTTCTTGTCGCCGGATTTAAGAGTCTTGAACTCTTGTTTCAAGCGGATTTTGCATTGATTTTAGCGGATTTTGCATTGAAACAAGAGTCCAGACTCTTAAATCCGGTGACAAGAAACTGCACTCTTGAACCAATAGGTTTTTTTTACAAGTGAATCATTCATTTATTTATTTTGTCCATATATACTTTCTAGACTTCAGCACTTGAATATTGTTAAGCCTGCTGTCATTAATGTTTTTCCAAATATTTCGTTCTATTCGGGGGAGGGGGACACGCTCATAACAAATTGTACATTTTTATAACCTTGCACAACCAATGCTACCATAAGATTCATAAAACCAAAACAATTTTAAGTAAGCAATGAAAACTAAACTTCATCGAAAAGTTCCGATTCCGCTGCATACCTAAAAGGTACAAAAGGGCATTTTCTAAGGGTTGAAAGAAGGGGGTAACAAAATTTCAGACGATTTTTAAACATCTACCAAAAACTATCTTAGTTGTCTTTACAGTACAGTGCACTTTTTGTTTTAGAAGATCATCGTTCTCTGTCAAATCGATATTGAGTAGTCGACGTACATTTTAAAATATGAAGTTTTTTTCTTTCTTTATAAATTGATATCAGAGACCGAGCCTTCATGAGCCGTTTTGCTGCTTTAGTGATTCGTACATATTTATTCCGTGATTAGTATTGTCTGGTACCAGTGTAAAAATTTAGAATTCGATTAATTTGTTCCCTATGGCAACACTGAATCCAAGTTCGACACAGTAGTGCTAAATCAAAGGTATACGCGTACGGCACTGATAACGCAAATGTTATATCGAGTGTGCATGATCGATAGATAGACATTGTTGCTGGGACGGTGAAATTATCCAAGCTTCAGGTATAGAATGGAAGCACAGATCACAGGTGGCAACTTTACAGCGAAGTGGCGTGCCTTGCGATATATCGATTGTTACGTCATTTAAACCTATGGAAAAGGATCGATAAACAGGGTGTTCGCAGCGAACACCTTAATAATCGATATTTTACCACAGGTTTAAACGGCATAACAATCGATACATCGCAATCCACGCCACGCCGCTGTAACTTTAGTCATCGTCCGATGAGTGGAATACGCTGATATTCGCGCGGCAAGGTCGCAAGTTGTGCAGCACCGATGAATCACGACACGCAAGCTCGAGCTGTGGGAGGAGGGATGTGGGGGGGGGGGGAGGCTCGGGCAGCTTTTCAGCTCGCTCATCCATCATTCGGTCACTGTCATCCAAGTGACTCCTTTCCGCTACTCGCAGTCCTCATGCACGACGTTTGAACTTTACATCGATGTGCTGATTGCACTTGATGCGAGGAGAACTCTGCTCGAAGAGCCTTCGGAATCGAAACTCCTTACATCGTTCCTTGCAGTTGGATTTCTCTTCACACTGCACTGATAAAATATTACACATGATATAAGACACCTCACCCCCTCCCGCCACCCCAGCGGGCCGATTATTGAAACTGATAGACAAAGCTATAGACAAGAAGACATAGGCAGTATGGAGAGATGGTTGCAACTGACGGTTCTTACACACTAAAGGGGAAAATGATGGACTAACTGTCGGGTCTTTTATCGGTTGCGTTTAGTTAGTCTATTACTAACCTTATTTGTCCATTGCAACCACCCGCTTCCACCAATAGGATCCCTCCAAATCCCTTTTGTCCTACTTTGTCTATAGCTTTGTCGATCAATTTCAACGATCAGCCTGCAGGGTGTTTACAAGTCCGGAAATATCACTGATTTTTAAGAGCAGTCCGGAAGTGCTGAAAAATTGCGGAAATTCCGCCAGGAGGTCCGGAATTTTTTTCATTTCTGAGCAAGAATTCAAATTTTTGAAATGTTTCGAATTTCGTCAAATGGAGGTACTGAATTTTTCTGTTGAGAAGGTACTGAATGTTCTTGGTAAAGTACTGAAAAAGGACTGTAAAAGTACTGATTTTTGGCCAGCCTGTTTTAGCAGACACCCTGCTCCTGCCTCTCGTGGCAACCGCTACGGATTTCATCCCCCAAACACGGCATCATTGGTCGTCAACAAAACCCAAATTTGATTGTGGAATCAACGTAACTTCAATTGTTGATATCGTGCTTAGGTAGTACAAAGGCAAAATGGGCCCTGAGCATGAGCAATAATCATGGTGTACTCGCACGCGATCACGGTGTCAACAAACAGAAAAATATTTGGTTGATATTTTTGATGATAAAGTGAATGCGCCTCGAAAGGTGATTGGCTGTGTTATTTCCGAATCTGAAATACTTTCACCTTCTCTTCACCGTGCAGATGATGGGAAAGGGATGATAAACGCAGGCTATTAGTAGGCACGTGCCAGGTAAGCACGATAATTCCGGGCTCAGATAAAGCATCCCGAGTCTATGATTTCTCGCTTCAGTTCAGCGCGCAGAAAATTGATTTTTCACCGAGGGGTCAAAAGTTAATCAAATTGCAGGCTCCGCCGTGGTTGGGACCGTCGTAAGTCCCCTGTAACAAGTTTAATTACCGGAAAGAACTCGCTGCGGGCTCTAGCATCGGTAAAGAAAGTTACACCGATGTTGCAAGTTGCGGTGAAATTATTTCCTCGCTCCATTAGAATGCATTTGCAAGTATTGTGTCTGCATTTTCGTCTGCTTTCCATTTGACAAACATGAGCAGCCGGGTGATTTCGATCGTCGTCACTTTTATATTTTCACACTGATTGGATCTGGAGGTGAAAGTTTCGTCACTGAAAATGGCGTCCTCCTCATTTTCACGCCGATTCCCTGTTGGCCTTATATTTTTTAGTAGGAAACTGTTGATGGGTAACGAGTGAAGGAAATGAATGACTTTTTTGGTGAATTTGAAAAGAGCTCACGATAAGATAAAATATTACATGAAAAATCATGACGTAAAAGAACTACAAACTTTAATATTGGGGTGGCAAAATGAGTAGGTATCGAATTTGAAATTATGTAACGATTAAGACAAAATTTAATCAAAATTACTATCAAAACAAATTTTATTTCACAATTCGTCCAAACATGTTTGAAGAATAGGAAATCAATTAAAACTACTGAGTAGAGCCGAAGTAAAACCGAGTACTATTTTTCCTCCTAGAATGCTCCCTAAAAACCCAAAAAGTAGAGTAAAATCGTCGCACTTATAACTAACCTACCTCCGCGCTACACACCAATTTGTCCTCTACTTCTAGTTGTTGATCCTACAAAGGCACACATCCAAATGCGACAAGCTTCGTTGTCCTGCCGAAAAAAGACATAACTCAATCTTACATCAGCCTAGGAAGGCGTGGAATTGTATGAACAACGGTGCTTAACTTGAAAGATCGTTACGCTTTTTGGTTAGGTGAGCGTTTGTCGTTGTTCTGCGATCAAAAAAGCGTAACTCCATTCGTGAATGGGCTCAAAAATGCGTGGAGTAAAACCTAATACATGATTGTTATCGAAAGTTAGTTACGTTGTTCGATCAGAGCAGGAGGAATCCGGGCCAAAGCACGATTTCGGCCTCAGCATCTCCAAATCTGCTCGAAAAATTTCAAATTCGACGACAGACCCCGGGTGCATTCTCTCGACACGGCCACATACGGCAACATCCGAGAGCCTCTCGCTTTTGTGCTTGAAACAATATTCTCGATCGGCCTCGAGCGGTGGGCCATTGAAAGTTTTCCCGAGCTTTTGTCGGAGTAACTGTAACTATTAATTCACTTATTTAGTACCATCCGCGGCGTGGCGATGAGGGCACTTGGCCCGAAAAGAGGCCTCTCGGGATGATTGATCGTGTCGCCGGAATTCGGGCTCGGTCACGGAGGACGTTGAATGGAGGAACGGATAAAAGTGAGAATGAAGGCCTCGGTTTTTTTCTCGTGTTGCGTGGTTGCCGCTGTTGCTCGTTGAAGGGGCAGGCGGTAGGAGCTAAGGGCGAAGCAACACATGGAAAAAAAGAACACATTCGATCTAGAGTCTAGACTCTTGAAAACAGTGACAAGAAAAAATGCTCTTGATTCAATCGGATTTTTGCTTGAATCAAAACGAAATCCGCTTAAATTAAGAGGCTTGGTTCTTGATTTAAGCTAGATTCTGATTGAATCAAGAGTACTCTTTCTGAATGTTTTTAAGAGTCTGGACTCTCATAGATCCAATGTGTTGTTTTCCCCAGTGAACGGGAACTGTGCGCTGTTAGATACCTTAGACCTTGGCAGGGTTGCACGCGTGAAATGAAAAATATCGACGGTGAAACTACCAAACCACGTATCTCGTTTGCGGTGTTTAAAAATCTACGCTCACATTTTATTTTTTTGAAATAGACCAAATCAATAGCATTCTTTGAAATTTTCACGGAATTTTCTCCGCACAAAGAGGAAAAATCACAGAAATTTTCAAGACTGGATGTTAAGTAGTTTTTCATTTAAAAAATAAACTATGACAGGAAGTCTGCGACGTCGCAAACCGAGATACGTGGTTTGGTAGTTTCACCGTCGATATGAAATATTGGAAATTTCCGTGAATATCTCATGAAATTTCACGAGGCCATGTAAAATATTTCATATTTTTCAGGGGCTAGAGTATGCAACCCGCACTGAAACGCCCAAAAACAGAAGAAAGTCACAATTTATACATTTTGCGGAACGTGAAAAGGAACCGGTGTTTTTAATATCTTTCATAAATGTTTGAAATTTCATGAAATATTTCACGTGAAATTTCAAGATTTTATTTTTTATGGAGAATTGCAACCCTGGACCTCGGAGAGTATGCCATCCGGATTTTACGTCGGACTTCATCTCAAGATTGCCAACAGTCTTTACGTGAATTGTTGCAGTCAACAGTTGCTTTACGTGAAGGTGGAACTACCCATTTGTTGATTATCGATCGATCGATCGATGTATCGATAAAGAATTGAAAACAGGATTAATTTGGACCATTTTCTGCTAAATGGTACAGTAGCTTTGACTTACCATTCTGCTGTGTTCTCATACGAACAGTGGAGTTGTTTAAATTGTAAAATTATTGACAGTATAATCTACAGGAGATTATATCGATACTTAGTATGATCGATGATACGTCTCCACGTCTTTCGTGCAATCATTAACCGCCATTTTACGCCTTATCCAGTTCAATGACTATAAGATTTTACAGCAAAACGTCTAGTTTTTATCGACGTTTTTACCTTTAAGGAAGTGGAATGAATCCTAATTTTAGTCATTCTCCATTCATCGAGCGACACCCAACGAAGAGCTAGTTGTGCGTCACTCGAAAATGTAATTGTGGTTTTCGGGTTATTTTTCTACCCAAAGTTTCCCGCAAATTGGTCCATCATTCACTTACAAATCCGTTTTTCTCTTTTGTTGCAGGTAAGGACAGAAATTCATGACCTCTTCTAGAATCCTCAATTTTTGGTGAGCAAGTTCAGTATAGTTGTGTGCATTGATTTTTATAAGGCGACGCATTTTTCATAAAGTTATGTTAGGAAGTCAACGTTCAAATTCGCTGCATGATGTCTAACGACCAAATTTTTTAGTAATTGGTTTAGTACAAATAGGTACAAGAATTTGGCCATGGTGGATTTAAAATTGCCTATTTTTAGAAAAAGTTCAGGTAACTTCAAGGCATGAATGTTTCAAAAAGTATCAGCGAGACCTTAAATCCTAAAAAATAAAAATAAGAACTGGATTTGGTCAACAGATAAGTGCGCTGTAAAGCCCAACGGCTGTTACATAATAAAATCCTCCCGACGGTTGTTTGCTTCTCCGTTGTCTTGTACATTTTTTTATTCTTGATCATCGAAGCGATGTAAGCAGTGTTTTGCCAAGTGTGAAATGAATGGTCAAAGAACGCTGGCTCTTCGGGGCTCGGGGTCGAATTTGTGCCTCCCAATGTTGGGCCCCGTCGAAGTTGGGGGGCCCAGGCCCGCTGATCCCACCCCCTCTTCCGGTGTCTACGTTGTTTGTTTGGGCCTAGTCATTTCCTCAATTCATCTATCAGATTTGGACGTCGAATGATCGAGTAGTGCCCCTCGTTTAGCCTCTTTAGATGTCAATACACGGTTTTTTTTACTTTTATTTTTTTTCGATTTTTTCACCACACTATTCGGTTTGATAATGTGGCGCGTGAGTCAATGGCTTTAAAGTGTAGGTTATCAGTTGAGGGAGGCGTATAGTTTGATTTGTCCTTTGATTATTCTTATCCAAAAAATTTCAATATTTACTCTTTTTCATACTTTCGTAAGACTCATTGGGTAAAAAACACATTGGATCTAGAGTCCAGACTCTTGAAAACATCGACAAGGAAAAATACTCTTGGTTCGATCAGATTTAAGCCTATAAATCAAAAGGAAATCCGCTCAAATTAAGAGGCTTGGTTCTTGATTTAAGCTTAAATCCGATTGAATCAAGGGTATTTTTTCTTTAAGAGTCTGGACTCTAGATCCAATGTGTTTTTATTTTTTTTTTCAGTGAGGAAATTTGGCGGCTTCAAAATGTTCCTTTCACTATGGCGGGAGATTTTTTGTCCAATCTGTAGCTCATCCCTGTAATTGGCACATCGGGCTAGGGATTACAGTTTTCCAGGAACGTTTGAGATATGCATGCTTGCCATGCGTAAGCGTAGATATGCGTGCATGGAGGGGTGTTCATTTTTTATTTTTCTTGCACAGTGTCTCAGGAACATAGATTTTAGCCGGAATTTTTCGCGGCAACGGGAGAGTTCCCCGCGGTAATCACATGTACCGACCAACTTACCGACTCAGATCCCTACACGGCGCACATCCAGATTATTTTTGCGATACCTTTAAAGGCCAAATCAAGTTTCAACGGTGGCACTGCAACGGCAACGACGTAGATTTATCTCTTGCCGCATCATATGCATTACCCCGCATTAGTGGTACCAGATGGAGGTTCGAGGCCCCCACATGTCCGCACCAACCGGGAGCCCCCGTATGAGTTATAACGCTTTCAGAGAATTTGGAGCGGCCGCGGCAATTAGTCCCCGACGTTGCCGAATTTCGCGGGGTCTCCACGAATCGAGTCCGATTTTTCCTTTTTTTCCCACGTGGCCGCGCGGCGAAGCGCAATTATTCTGACGAGAGCCGGGTTTTTCGAGGAGGCAGCTGGCGCATCACCCGTCATCATTAAAATTTTATCCCGGTATTTACCCGTTTATCTCGGCAATCATTTCCGCGGCTCGAAAAATCTCGGAGGTCGCGGGGGCAGCGTTAATCTTGCCTGGAATCGGTCTGATGAACCTCTGGGGAATGTCTTACTACCGAGTTAATGAAAAAAACGCATGCCTAGACTGCCGTGCTAAGGAAGAACGCCGTATGAACATTCTAGAGTTGCCAAATTTCCTCCGATAAATGTTCATTTTTGAAAAAGTTATGAATATTTTCCCTTAAAATTTTCGGGAACCATTGGTGAAATTACGAGCAAAATTATCTAAAAAATTGGAAGGGAACTTTACTTAAGTTTACTAGGAAATTCGTGTTTTATCCAAGGAAATTTGGCAACGCCTGAAGGTTCATGTGGCGTTTATCTCCTCAGCACAGCCACAGCAGTAGTGCTGGTGATATCGTATCAGCAAAATACCGGAGGAACCTCGGTGGCCAATGAAGAAAGTGTGGTGTAAAAATTACTTCCGAGCACTGATATTCCCTAAATGGTGACTGATGAGTAATGTATGGAGCCATCTGTTTTCTGACGTCACCGATGACACTAAAAATCGCGCGGGCCATGCTTTTTTTAAAATACCACTCATCATCCATGACGTCACTAATCATGATTTTGGCTTTTAATTTGTGGCTTCAGAATCAAAAGACCCAAAATAAGGTTTCTAAATTAGGGTAACCGATTCAACTTTTGAACGTTGTGAGACCGACAAAATAATCTGACGACTCATCGTCAAACACTGAATTTTTAGATCAGTAGTCATTAATTTTCATTAGTTTCATTAGTCCATTAGTTGGCTCATTGTTTTTTATTAGCCAAAGATCACTGCCAAAGTTGCAAAATATTGTGTCACTACCTGCCTCTCCTTAATGAATGAAGTCCTAATTATTTTGTAAAACACTATTTCGGCATTTTTGACCCCCTCCCCCTCCTCCTTGTGAAACCCCCTAAGGACCTAATGGCATTGCACGGCCCCCAATTGCATTGCTTCATTAGTAAGTATAGACTCTGCAACTTTTTTCAATGGACAGCTCTCATATGCTCATTTCGATGACTCTTGGCAGGATTTTCCACTGATTTTGCAAAGGGGCATTTCTGGAATCATGACGTGTTAGGTGCAATTATTAGTATTACTATTAGATACTGCGACCTTGGAATAGCTCAGTGCAACGAGCAACGTGCCTTCAGGAAAAACAATTTCTCAGCTGTAGTGACGTCACTATTAATAAAGGACGCGCTCTCAAAATTGTGTATCCAACTACTGCAGGCAATTTAAAAATCGCAGATCGAATCAATTTCTGCACTTACGTTCTAACTGAGAATCAGGAAAAGTTGAAAATGAATGCGAGTAGAATTATAAATCGCACAACACAAATCACCGCCGGGTTTGGACCCAGGACCTAATCGGTACTGATCACCGCATCAGTATAAAACCAACCGATGGGATTATGAATTTTACGCCTGCCAATGTTCCAAATTATTAAGAATTTTACGGTTATGATTGGACTCATGACAGCAAACTGTCTATGTGGATTTATAATTCCTTAAAAAGGTTAGAACTATGGCCTGTTAAATGATTAATCCCTCTTGCTTCATACATCTTGGAGCTATTTGTTGATGACGCGTTCAGGTAGCATGAGTAATTTATATTTATGAATGAATAATGGTCAATCTTTAAATAATGATCGGTTGTAGAGGATGGATGTTTTTCCTATAAAGCGGTGTCATAGCTCTCAATGCGTGATGGATAAATTAATAGCTCAGTTGCGCGTGTCTTAGAATCGTGTAACGATCGCAGATAATAGGGTAGCGAAAAATAAAAATCTGTTCACACAAAGATTGAGAGAGATGTCCTCTATCGCAAAACACGTCGATTGACGTCAGCAACCGCAGAAGCATACTGCCGTGCTAAGGAAGAACGCCGTATGAACATTCGAGAGTTGCCTTTTCTTCGATAAAATATTTATTTTTGAGGAAAGCTATGAATATTTTTCCTTGACATTTTCAGAGCTTCTGGTGAAATTGCGAACAAAATTAGCTGAAAAATTAGAAGGAAAGTTGGCAACGCCTGAAGGTTCTTACGGCGTTCTTCCTCAGCACGGCAGTATAGAAAACAAAAATGATGGATTCAAGTCGACCGAGTAGGTGTACCTGATTGAGTTTAGAAGTAACCTAATTTTATCCATCAAATTGTACCTGGGCCAATCGAATTGTAGGTTCAGTTTACTAGCAAAATGGTCAATTTAACCATATTCCTTGATCGGCGTCGCATTAGGTTGAATAAATCATTATTTTCGTTTTTGTTACCGCATGCAATAGCCTCTTCCGTTTTGTTTTACCAATGACTTATCCACGTGAAGCACACAATGCAAATGAATGCATCACTGAATAATATATTCAAGGCGAAAGAAACCACAGAATTCATTACCGCGGTGGATGAGAACATACACCGTGTTTACATCTATGCTACATTTTTTTAACGTAGAAACTTGTTCACCTGAACAAACCTAGTCGGATTATTTTGCGGTATGACCTATGACCATCTGAACATAACGTAGCTAACGCACAATCTCATCGGGACAATTCCTGCATCGGCTAAAGTCGCTAGTTGTTCAGGAGTAACAATGAAAATGAACGCAACCTACACTTAGTGTACTAAAGCGCGAAGCAACTATTCGACCACCCGTGCGTGGCACAGCATTAATCGAAATTGAAGGCGAACTTAACGCACAAACTCACTAGGCCAATTCCTGCAACGGCCTAAGTCGCTGGGTATGTTTAGGAATAACAATGAGAATGAACGCGACCTCTACTCAGCATGCAAAGGCGCGCAGCAACTATTCGACCACCCGTGCGTGGCACAGTATCACTCGAAATTGAAGGCGAACTTAAGGCAAAAACTCTCTGACCAATTACTTCAAAACTTCGGAACTTTTTCTTTCTTTTTTTTCTGTTATTTAATGGCTTTTTGTCATGCACCTGCAGCTAACTTTAGACTAGTGTGTGTGTTACGAAATTAGGTCATAAGTGATCAGAACTTTGGAACTTCGTGTACGCGAAGACGAGTCAGTCGCAATCAGCGATCAACGGTAATGTGCGGTCAGCGATTATTTTTCGGCCCTCTGACAGGTGCAACAATGCATCGAGGAATGCTGCCGGCATGCGTGAATCGTCTTCAAATTTGTCTCTGCCCGATGAGTCCATTTCCATCGGCTCGAACATAAATCCTTGCCGTATCGGTAGCATGTGGTTTTTTAAGATTCGAATGAAGATAGGCTTTGAGGTGGATACAATCCGAAACAATGGCGGCTGATCTCGAGATCAGAACCATTATCTGACAAGCCATTCATCCTGCCTCCGGGGAGCGTTTGGAGACTTCGTGTGAATATTATGAATGCTGATCGTGCGTAAAATTGTGGCTTTATGGTCGAATATTTTGAATCAAATCATGCAAATTCTTGCAACCTAATCGGTTCGCATTTTCAGTTATATTTTTTTAAATTTATCAACAAAGTAATGATCATGAAATGAACAAGCTTTACCAAAATGTAATTCATTGAAACTAAAATCCTTTTAATTGAAAATTAAGTGTGTACCACGTTATGGGAAGAACCTAATTATTTTAGGAATTACTATCTTTGTTGGCCATTTTTACGCTGATTTTTGATGACATTTGTTGAAATTGGCGATTTATAAAACGGAAATTAAAGTTTCAAAAAAGCCCTCTGCTGTAAAACTGCACCATAACAAGATGAGTAACTCCGATGAGTAACTATAAATTGCCGGCAACTGGAAATTTTAAAACGATAGAAATGTGTCCTTGCTCAAGTGCCAGTTCTATCACGCTCGATTGGGGTTTAAGATTAAAGTGAGCAAAGGCTACCATATTCCATGTGATTATAATATGCGCAACAATTATCAATATGTTCAAATGAGTGGCTTGGAGGACAAGCCGCATAAGTGCAGTTTTTGAAAACATTTAGGTATTAATGATTTCAAGAAAAATCACTCTAAATGCATATTCTGTGAAAAGCTTGCTCCCAAGCTCTAATTTTTTAGCATCAAAAAGTCAGTTTGAACTTTCTCTCCGCCATAAGGATCCAAACTTCAAACACGTATTTCTCGAAATAGCAAAACTGCACTTATGCGCCGTGTCCTCCAAGCCTCTCAAATAAAATGTATCCTCTGATCAAACCAAACAAAGCTAAACTTCTGATTGCTCCATCAAATGATATGTGCATACTCCTCCATTAGAGCTACTTAAAGTTCCCTTTTTCACTGGTAGGACTCTTTAACAGTAACTTAATGACCAGCGGACTGATTATTGAAATTGATAGACAAAGCAATATACAAAGAAGACAAATAGGATATGGAGGGATCCTATTGGTGGAAACGGGTGGTTGCAATGGACAAAGGACGTAGGTAATAGACTAACAACTATCGGCAACCCACGAAGAACCCGATAGTTAGTCCATCATTTACCCCCTTAGTATATAAGAACCACCCATCTCAACAAATAGGATCGCTCTATACTCTTTACGTCTTATTTGTCTATAGCTTTGTCTATTGATTTCAATAATCGGCCAGCAGGACGATACTTTAAGGTTGCCTCGCGATAGGCCTGCGTTCTCCTCCGAGTTAACAAACCGAAAGCGACTATGGTCGATGTAAATCAGAGCATGGCTTCATTCTTCTCGACGCTTGGGGCAAGGCCTTGAAGAGGCCGCCGGTTCGAGGTTCAATGCTGGAGTTGATCGAAAGGAGCTTGACCCAAAGCTGCAGGAAGCACGGATGTCGATGCCCCGCATTCCGCAGCTCGTTGCAGTCGATAGATGATGGTTCAACTGCCGCGTTCCTCCTGGCCGTCTCCCGGGAACAATCGGACGGTGTTGGGACTGGAATCCATGCATCATCCATGGCTCGCCATAGCAACGTCCATAACCTCCATGAAATCACGTGTTCTCCTCCATTCTTTTGGTTTCAGCTCATCTAGCTATCAATTAAACCAAAAGCTATCGACAATAACCCTGAATTTTCCCCAAATTTTAAGTAAAATGGGGAAAAGTAATCCTCATCATTGAGCGATCGAGATTTAAAGCACCGCACCGTACAATCATTTAAATCGTATAACAAGCTGAAAGACCCAACACTTGGTGTTGGAAGAGCGCGCCGTAAGAATATATCTGTTTTATCATATTCAGGCTGATCCTTCTTCGAAAAATTGTGGCTTATATATATTAATACCTCACGGATGGAATATATATTGCATACTCAACATTGACGTCAAATTCCTGTTGTACCTATGGATATAGTAGTGCTTATGAAGCAACTGGTAATTAATAATCTTTGATTCTTTTGTGAAGCTAACCAGTGGTTTAACTAACAGTGATTTCACAATAATGGGAATAGTAGTGTGGCCGGTTTCATTTATAGTTTTTAAAAAATATAAATTAATTAAAGAAAAATACAGCTGTTCTTGAAAATCTTTAGAAGTTGTGGCCCTGTAATGATTCATGCAAAAAGAATGTGAGAAATTATCATTACTAAAACTCTTAGGCCGGAATTTTAAGACGTTACTCGAAACTTCCTCGACTCGAGATTTCCTTGAGTACGCTTTTCGAGTGTCCTCGAGAATTGACGGTATTTTAAGACGCGACTCGAAATTTCCTCGACTCGAAACGCGCTTCGAGTCGCCTCCAAATTTCCTCAAGTGAATTTCGTTGAGTCAATCTCGAGATTTTTGTGAGGGAGGTACTGAGGTCCCTCAAGGGAGTTCTGAGGAAACTTGGTTGAAAGTGATTTGTTTTGTTATGAAAGTGAATTTGAATGAAGTGAATTTTTTTATGAATTTTATTGCTAAAATTTAATTTTACCCACTTTCCCTTGTTTACTATAGATATGTATGCTATTTTTCCCTTCAAAGAAAAAAGTATACTGTTTTGCCTCTAGAACTTCTCCTTCTCAGTTGCAACTACCTTACGACTTCGGTGTTTTGAAACGGTAGCTGAAGGGCGATTTTTGGGGGTCACGGACATTGAATTTCAACATTTTATATTGTCATAAGAGGGTTAATTTTTCCGAGTAAAAAAATCCTTAAATCCACCCCCGTGCGAAGAGCATCCCCTCCTTTCCCTCAAAGCTTCATCAAAGAAAGTGAACCTCAGAAAGAGCTACTGAAAAGTACAGCGCCACGGGTACTACGCATCCCAAGTAGCACAGTGCAACGAAAATATTGAAATTAAACTGCAGTTTGATTTCAATACAATTGTAATTTTTTTACCATTAAATTGCAACATTTTTACATCATTCATTAGTCGATTTATGCTGATTTTAAACAATCAACAAAATGAGTTCCATGTGTCAGAAAGATAGGCAATATGCAATGCATTGAAAAATTGCAACAAGTTTCAATGAACGGGACCCCTTCAAATAGGAGCTAGGCAACATACACAACACTCAGTAGAATTGCAATATTGTTACAATGTAATTGCTACTTATGGCAAGCTGTGCACTTGGGATTTTGGTCATGCACTTTACGAAGCTACTTTCAAATTCAAAGTCCTCATCAAATAGTGATCCTAATACAATTCCAAGGGCATTAATGGGTTTCATTTGACGTGGAGTTGATGTAATTGATGTTCAATAAAATATTTTTATGATAGTTTTAAAAGTTATTCCCGTTTTTTGTCATCTAAGACATTACATCGTTTGTTTCGGTGAAAAAACATTTGGTTCCCTAAGGTATTGTTTTTAATCAAAAATAATAACTTGCAAAGGTCTATCTTGGTTTTTAACCTAATTTACTTTAATTTAAACATGGGTTCTCCACGAAATAAAGAAATAGCTTTCATCCTGAATTTATCTTCGTCCCCCGCCCCCCTCCTACTCCTCCAAAAAAACCTGAAGAGCCTGACACTGAATTTGCAGTTTTTCAGGGAGAAAAATGTTCGAGCAACTCATTATTCCCCCATTCTTTGCTAACACTCCTGTAGGTAACTCCCTAGAAAATCAACATAAAAATTGACAGATTGGATTAAAAATGGCCTCATTTACTTCTTCAGTAAAGTGAGGCAGAATAATGATTTTGGGGCCTCAGATTTCTAACAACTGAGCGCCGAGTCTCAGAGAAACATACAAACAATTTCCACTGGTTAGGCTTCCCGAGCAATGAATTCCTTAAAAAATAGAATTTATCAGGGCGATTTCTAGTGACGCCATGGGTGCCAGGTATTGCTAAAATAGTGAGAGCATAATTAAAAACATACAAAAGGACACGAGAAAACACATGAACATGCCCACTCTAACTTGTTGCACCTTGGCCTCTCCCTCCTTTCCCCAAAAAATCATCATAAGAACTAGAGGGGAAATTAATCGCTGAGAAAAGATCAAGTTTGTCCCATCAAAAAAAATGAAGCAATATTTGAGTGAGGAATTCCAATGTTTCTGAGAAGAGAGAATCAAATCAGTTAATTTATGAGCAGCTTCACCACTTCACTACAAATGTGGACACTTGGTGACGAAGTAGTTTTAGCTAAGCATGTAGTCAAAACAAAATGGGCATTTCAGGTCAAAGTTAATAGCCGAACCTAAAAGAAAAATACTGTGTGCTGAAGGAATGAAAGGTATAGAACATGATGTCATGAATACTCACAGAAAAACAAACTCTCTGCACTATATGGTAGAAGATTTGAAGGATGAGAGGGTACGTGGATGAGTGAATTCAGAGGCTGATGAGTTGCGTTGAAATTGACAGCTGTGGACAATCAATCCATGGTCTCCGCAAATTGTTGAATATCAAATCAGCGGAGAACCATGATCTTTGAATGAGACAGCCACTAAGTAGATACACAAACTGATGAGGTAGGTTGCTCTCTTAAATGCTGGGCAATGGCCATCTTGGAAACTCTTGAGTCTGACACTTTGATGAGAATAGCATTCGAACTGCCCATGTGCTGCAGTGTGTCGGGATAAGTGAATATTATGACTCGGTAGAGATTCCTTTGGTTCAGGATTAACGTAGGTAAGTAAATACCTGAGGGCCAGGAGACCGCACACATTTTAATTTCAAAGAATTATGAGCACTTGACATACAAACCCAAAGAAAAGCATCATGATAGCAAAGTCCTCTAGATTAGGCAATCAGTTGCGCATCGCTGTTAGAGCTTGCTCATCGCATGTTGAGACGAATGTCATTATCTGATCAGCTTTAAGTCAGCGGCAATATAACAGGTTAATACATGCTTTCAGACAGCACCATTGGTGAGCAGTGACAAGAAAATACTAGACTTTTGTCTCAACATACACTCAGTGAGCTCTAAAACGCTTATTAGGTAGAATAAGATTGATAGTCATGAGAGATACGAATCGCTTAATGTGGCCTATGCTTGTGCTTTCAGAGGCCAAGTAGAAAACTTCCATTAAATCATGTTCAGAAACTGGAAAATGAAGAAAAACCTAATCTCTAAAGTCACAAATCTGCTTAATAGGTACAGTGTTTAATGTTCAATGTTGACTCGATAGAACTTGTGTTTGTGAAAACCAGCTGACGACTTGATGAATCACAATCTTAACCAAGGGGCTTTGAAAGAAGATGCTTTTGAGTGAGGGTATGGTTTGTAATTTTTGATAAGTTACCTGAGAGAAAGGGATATTCCTTTGCTATAAATCACATGTGGACAATATAAATGAAATAATAAAACACAGGGTTTCATAATTGGTACGTATTTGAGACGCTGACGCTTAGATAAGGGCTACACTATCAACTTTTCTCCGGAGAATAAATCACGCATTTCCGAGAAATTTCACAGAGAATTCATGATGGAATACATGTATTATGAAAATAAGTACTGAGGAGAAGAGAAAGGTTCAATCACCGAGAAATTCACTTCCATTCAATCGCATGAATGTTAAGCATCTGTGGTGTGGGTTTAGCCGTGTTCTCAAAGACGATTAGGATCCATTGAACGCTTGAACTATGACGAAAAGGGCTATATCACATAAAGAAACACAAAAACCACTAAGAAATCGAATTATTAACTTTGAAACAATTAATTAAAAGGAGTACTGGTCTGGCACTGATAAACAAACAAACAAATACAATGAATCAAGGCGGATAAAGGAAGGTGGTCGCATTTCGATTTTGGCTGCCATCTTGAAGATCTGTGACGTCAGGCGGGTACGGGTACGCCGTGGGTCGGTCCCCCTGCCTCGTCCGGCCCTTGTACCCGATGTACCCGATACCGCGTGACGTCAAGAGGGTACGGAATGCGACCACCTTTCTTTATCCGCCTTGACAGATGACCACTTCACTTACACACAAAAACGCACAGCACTGAATAGGTGCGCAGTCGTTCACTGCGCACAATATACCAAATTAACGACCAATCAGAAACACGCTTATAAAACGTACACGGCCTCGGGCTTGCACGTGTAACCAAAAGTTACTTTTTCAAACACCCATTTCCTCAAAATAAACCAGTATCTACTTAAATATTACAGAGCTTTAGCAGGACACGAAATGTCATAATAGGTTCCTTTATTCTTGGGATTGATTGAACAACAGTTACCAGTACCCTATACGGTCTCCACATTTAATTATAACGATGCGAAAATTCAACTACGCTCCCGCCACGAGGAGGCTTTAAAATAACCCAGGATGCAATGGGACTAGCATCTAGATTCACCGGCCGCCTTGAGGGGTATTCCAATGAGCCCGCTATAGCATAGCGCGCTCAAAATCACGACTGAATTTTGAAATTTTACTCAAATTGTCTGATCATGGAGTAAAAAAAATGAAGAGGTCGCATTTCAGGAATCTTGGATTTTGCCGATGACTTACGGACGGTTTTGACCATCGATTTTCTTGGAAATAGTGTCGTTTATGGAAATAGATCATTCCACATACAGTGTTTGAAATTATATTTCGAGTTGAAGTAAGCAAAAAAAAACAAACAAACAAACAAAACAAAACAAAAAGCACGTAACTGTCCGTTTCTCATACTTGGAATTTTAGATTTTGCTGGGTTATCGGCGCCATATTGTATCTATACCTATGTCAAATATCGTCACATACCTACGTTATCTACCAGGTAAAAAAATCCTCGATAACACGTGGCCACCTCTTTTTTTTCTCTATGAGTTACGATATTACTTTGTAAGTGCAGGCTTAGCTCAACTTAACCCGAGGTTTCATTTTTATAATTGCTTTCCGCTTTTTTGAAAAATCAGGGATGAGTCGGAAACTTTCCCGATTAAGCCTGGACAAGTCCAGAAAAATCACAGAATTCGATACTTTAAGTACACGGCTATAACGAATCAATATTTGCGCAACTAGCGAACTCATTTGGCAACAGTCATCGGTCGAAGTCGTCTTCGCATCGCAGTTCCACCGTGCTCAGCAAAAACCGCGCATCTGCGCGAACTACCCAGCGGAGTTGCGCCGTTGTTGGGAAACCGACCCTCGGAGCCTGGAGTGTAATGTTAATGCTCAGGCAGTAGTAGTACTCCCGAGCGCAGGTCCAGGAATTCGTGCTTTTGCCCGGATCCGCGACTTCTCACCTCGCGAGAGTCGAGCTTTTGTTATAGTTCGAAGACCTCTCGCCCCATCCCCCCTCCCCCCCACCCGTCGTGGCTTGTACCCTCGGGTCCTCGGGGCACCGTGAACCCCTGAGCATCCTTTCAATTACGCTTATCGTGGACGACCGGACCCGACTCAGGTCGGATGCTACGCTGCCCTAGACGGCTCCACTCTTCGTCGTTGCCAAGAGTTCAGCAAAGAAAAACTGACGTCCCTTCATACCCAGAGTATGGCGTCCTGAATGAAGATGTTGCATGTGTGAGGAATTTGCGTTTTGACTGTTGATTCTCATGTAACAGTTCACGAGAAACACGATGGTGCCACTGGTTTTCTCTGAAATCAACTGCCAAGCTCAAAAAAAGCTCTCAAGTTGAGGCCAAAATGAAGGAGATATCCTACGATACCCTGAGAGTCCAAGTCTACATCAAGACAAACTCTCTATGCAAAGATAGGGAGCAAATACGTTTGCAGTGATGCCGTATTTTCAGTTTTAGAGTCCCCAAATAAAGTGGCAGCCCTGTCAATGTATTTGCTCCCTATCTTTGCATGAAGAGTTTGTCTTGATGTAGATTTGGACTCTCAGGATAGCGTGGGATATCCCCTCCATTTTGGCCTCAACTTGAGAGCTTTTTTTGAGCTTTGGAGTTGATTTCAGAGAAAACCAGTGGCACCATCGTGTTTCTCGCGAACTTTTACATAAGAATCAATAGTCAAATCCCAAATTCCTCACACATGCAACATCTCCATTTTGTGATAACCCTGTTGGAGGACTTTACCGAGCAGCAAACTTTGGCATCAGTGTTGTTTCGGGAGCTTCAATCTTCTTCAGCGGACAGGCCACGGGTCAAGAGCAGGCAAGGAACGGTCAGTCCTCAAGGAAGGTGTCGTAACGGTGGCGGCGTGGAAGAGAATACTGTCACGGAAACATTAGATAATAAAAATAATCTACATACCGCCCGCTTCACAATGGCCGGTCGTGGCCGTAATGACCGCTCATACAAACAAATTCATGAACCCGGAACCCGCTGATAAAAGTCGGTGCACTCACACACGCTCCAAGTTACGAGCATATACGCACGACCCTTGCGCTTGAACTTGAACCCTAGCTTTCATCGGTGTTATTAAAGTCTTTGATGAGAAGAAGCGCAAGTGCTGTGTATTTTGATTGAAACGTCCGTCGTTTTAGCATATTCACGGCCCAACTACGAAACCACGTATCTCCGGTTGCGACGATGTCATACTTCATTTTTTCTTCGGAAGACTGGTCAACGCAATTTCTTGAGGAAGGGTTGCCACAGTCAGGTGATACCGAGAAAATCTGGAAATCTCAGGAAATTTTCAAAATTCAGGGAGATCTGGAAATGTCAGGGAAAATGACGGAAATGTCTGAGAAAAATTTTCAAGTCACCTGCATTTGCTTTCTAGGATAGATTTGACGTTTCGAACAATAAATTTTGCCTGAAATCTATTTCTAATTATATATTTTTAGCCATCTGCCATGTCCTCAATCGCCAGGGATTTTCACGAAAGTATCTCAGGGAAATCAAGGAATTCCATTGTGAAAATACTGTCGCAACCCTCTTGAAAATTTCCTTGATTTTTGTTCTTTGTTTCTATGGTTTTTCTTCTCTGTTTTTTTTCTTCTATGAAGCTAGCTCGTTATTCTTCGAAAAAATACATATAATATGAGTGGAATAAATCTTGAAACACCGCAATGGAGATACGTAGTTTTGCACTTTGGTCATCAATATCTTCCCTTAAGCTAGAAAAACGCGTATCTAGGTTGCTATGATTCAAAATCCTATTTTATTTTTCGAAAATTATTTTACTCGGCATTTTTGCGTGAAATGCACACAGCGCAATTCCAGGAAAGACGATGAAAAATTTCACGGGGGTTCGTACAATATGGGTAATTCTCCGCTTTTCCTATTTCACAATCGACATGCGATTCCTAATCTCTGAGTCTTGCACAGCATAACTTAAAACCGAATCGGGCGCACTCCGCATTCTCATAAATTTCACCAATTAGAATGCCGCCCCCGGTGCGGTGACGTCAGCTATTAATTCCGATCGCCTGTGCCTTTTTCCTCTTGTTGGAGTACGTCCATTGGTTGCCGCATGGAGCGGTGTGTAGAGACAACGGTAGAGAATAAATCCTTCATTCATTAAAAGATTCGATCAAAATCTTCCGTGAATACACGACTAACGGCGCTTTGTGGCTAATTCTTAGTGATACTTATCCACGTTTTCAGCGGAAGCACTATAAGGTAACTCTTCGGGACAAGAAAAACATAATTTCATTTTCTAATGAGGATCCGAACAGTATAGAGGATAAGAGTGTTTTAACTCAAATCTCCGACTGTTTGAACAAAGAATACACTAGTGAATAATTTTATGGATGCTTTAATTGCATGTGTAACGTATGTGCATTGTGCACCTATGCTGCCGTGCTAAATAAGAACGTCGTATGAGCTCTCAAATGTTGCCAAGTTTACTCTTATAAAATATTTGTCACCAAAGATAGTTATGAATACATTCCCTTGAAATTTTCAGATTTTTTAGATCAAATTTCGAACGAAATCCTCTGAAAAATCTGAAGAAAAATATTCACAAATTTGTCAGAAAACTCATGATTTGGTGAAGGAGGATTTGGAACACCTGATGGCTCTTACGGCGTTTTTCCTTAGCGCAGCAAGGTAATCCTACACGAAGGTCGTGAAGTTCTGAAATCTTCGATTCTGTCATTTCTATCCTTTCAACCACTTTTTTTCACTCTTTTAGCAAGTCGATATCACTGGTCACATGAATTCTGAGCTAGGGAGAAATATTCTGAAAGAGTAAACTATATCGATGTTAATTCTACATTTCATAAAATGACCTTTCATAACATCTGGAACTTCGTTCAGATAGCATAATTCATATAGCAAATCTCAAGCTTGAGCAGGGAAGGCAATATCAAGATTCGGGCCCAGAATGTATTGTTTTTCACACTATTTTTCTCGGAGAAAACTACATAGAGCTCAGAGCTTTGTGAGCCCTGCCCCAACACTGTAGGTAAAATGGCGCCAACTACAAGCGTAGGGCTTGACCCTGAAGCTGTAGGACTCAGCGGTACTGCCTGTCCCTATTTTACCTAGTGTTAGGGCTCAGCGCTAAGTTGTTTCTTCCCCGTTCATCTCCTACGGCTTTATCACATCCAATCACATTTCAAGTCAGATTGGTCAACGATGCACCGAAAGAGTGAAACAGAGCTGAAAAAGAAAGTCCCCGTCACGAAGAGATATCACTAGATTTCAATCTCAACAACGCGTAATGCGGTAATGCCCGCAATGTAAATATCTAGCGATGACTGTGCTGCGACGGGAACGATTATTTTTGGTGTAGCTCAGTTCGCCGGGTAAAAATGAAACCAGACGTGAGGTAAACTTGCGGTCGACCTCAGGCCTAACGATTTTTGGCATAGACGCGACTTGCACTTGGTTGACCGTGGACCGCACGACCGAGACCAGATTCGTAGACAAGACTTTCTTTGAAATCCGTGGGGACGTCCGACCCGATGCCAACAATATTACAGGAATTGCAGTGATAAAAATCAAACGAATTCGTTCCGGAGCCGCGGTGCCAGATTTTAATGGAGCCCTCGCTTGTGTGAGGGATTTGCGATTTAAGTACTTTTCCTTGTGTAAAATTTAGCAAGAAACATGAATATCGCATTGGTTTTCTCTAAAATAAATTCCAGAGCTCAAAAAAAGCTCTCGAAGTTGAGGCCGTACTGGAGGATATATCCTAAGCCCAACACTGGAAAAAAACACATTTGATCTAGAGTCCAGACTCTTGAAAATATTGACAAGAAGAAATACTCTTGATTCCATCAGATTTAAGCTTAAATCAAAAGGAAATCCGCTCAAATTAAGAGGCTTGGTTCTTGATTTAAGCAAAAATCAGATTGAATCAAGAGTATTTTTTCTTGTCGATGTTTTCAAGAGTCTGAACGCTAGATCCAATGTGTTTTTTTCCAGTGAAGCTATCCTGAGAGTGAGAGTCCACCTCTGTAAGTAGTAAAACTCTCCATGCAAATATAGAGAGCAAAATATATTATTAGCAGGATTGCCGTGTTTTCAGTTTTTGAGTTTCCGAACAAAGTGGCAACCCTGTTAATGTACGTGCTCAGTATCTTTGCTTGAGTTTGACTGGATATAGAGGTGGACTCTCAAGATAGCAAGGGACACTCTCTTTTTTGCGGTTGAGAGCTTTTTTTTTAGATCTGGAGTTAGTTTCAGCGAAAACCAATGAACCATTTCTCGCGAAATTTTACGCTGGAAGAGGCACCTAAAGCGCAAATCCCTCACACGTGCTAGAGCTCCACTGAGTTTTAGACTCCTGCTTCCATGGTTGATTCGTGTACGGGACCGTACCGCACAGGCCGTTCATAATGTGAAAATTGAGTAATTGGGCCCCCGCAGCGAGAAGTTAGTCAAACAGCAATACATTGTCCAAAACAATGACATTTAATACAGTTTGACAACAAAGAAACTGGGGTTTGGGAAACTGGCAAACTTTCATGATCGTGGTTTCATTGTCTGGTGTGTCAAGTTCAGACAAAATTACCTACTTCTGAAACTCTGCATTTGATGGTGACCTAGGACACCTGAAAAGCCTTGAAACTTAGATCTATAGTGCTTACGTTAAGTTAATAACTCCTCTTGCCTGGAAAAATGAAATAAAACTACCATAGGCACTTAAAATTCAAAGCAACACAGATATACCGCACTGATTTAGATTCATACTGATCTTTCGTATACACACCTGTGCACTTGACTTTCTATAAACCAGACTTCCACCAGTAATTCGAGTGTTTCTAGATTATCTATCGAAGCGTCTAAAATTTTTTTCAGCCATGCTGAATTTCATCAAATTCCGACACAGTTAAAAAAAATAATTGCAAGGTCAATGAAGGAGTCTTCATTGATTTCTGTTTACCAGACTTCTACTAGCAATATGAGTATTTGTAGATCATCTATCGAATTGTTCCCCTAAAAGTTTGGTTTAGTCTCGCTGAATTTCATCAGATTTTCCACTCGATTAAAGAAATTGCAAAGTCGATGGCAAACTCTGTATTGCTTTTTGTATCGTTCATAACGTGAAAATTGAGTAATTATGGACGCTACAGATAGGATTGAAACCAACTTCATAAGCAATTTGAGTTTTTCTAGATTATCCACCAGAATGTTCCCCTAAAATTGTGTCTCAGTCCCGCTGAATATCGTCCAAATCCGACTCAATGAAACAAAAAAAAAAACGAAAAAATGCAAAGTCGATGAATGAATGAATTTATTCTCGTTTTAGTGTACAATAGGTAACAAGAGACAAATAGGTAATAAACAAAAAAAAATTTAAAAAAACCAAAATAAAACACCCACTAATGGCACTTGGCCATTGTGTCGGATGGAGCCTCTTTGTTTGATTTTATTTTGTTTCATTATTCCCCCTTTTTTGTCCCTTTTTTCTCTTCTTTTTATTATTTTTTATCCACTTTTCCCTCGCTTTTCACTCATGGAAAACATGAAATTGCAAACTTCTTATCGGTCACACTTGGCAACACCGGATTTCCTTCATTTAAACCTATGTCGAATAATCGATTCTTGTCGGAACACCTGGCCCCTCCTAGAATCGATACATTTCCATAGGTTTACATGAGGAATAAACAACGTTGCCAATTTGCTGGATCCGCCAGTGCTTTCGAAGCAGTCGTAGCACCTCGCGAGTTCTTTCTTCGAGCACAAAAGCGAGTAAAAGCTCATTTTAATGTCATAATCATGGGTCGGGATCTGAACACGGTGGAGTACGCTGTATTAAAATTCTGGCTCCTCGGTGTTTGAGTAAACCGCCATGAATTTGAATAAGTGATGATGGGCGGTCAAGCTTGACGCTGCGGGTTTGGGCGCTCCGGCTCCGGTCGGTGGGCACGGAGCCTTTTCATCCGGTGCCGGCCCCGGGCCCCGGCCCATGTAAATTAGCCCCTATTTATGGGCCCGCGCGGCGCGAGGCCCGGCGACTCCACGCTACGTACTCCGTGCCGAGTAAGTGACAAGCGACGGCCAGCGTTTCCTCCACCAGTCCGGTTGCCATGTTATCTGCGAATCTGTCATCCTTAACGAGGCTTTCAATTTTTGCATCGGAGTTAGTAGAGGCGGAATGCAGTGGAGGTTAGGTGTCGCAGAGCGCCAGGGAGTGCTATAAAACGACTTTTACGTATGTATGGAGTTATAAGGCCTCTGACAAAAAAGCTCACCAAAAAAGCTAAAATGCTACGAGATCGTGAGAGATAGAGATAGATAGGCCGAGGAGGAGGTTGAAACTGCCCCACAAGATCCAGAGAGCTCACTGGTAAAAAAAAAAAAAAAACACATTGGATCTAGAGTCCAGACTCTTGAAAACATTGACAAGAAAAAATACTCTTGATTCAATCAGATTTTTGCTTAAATCAAAAGGAAATCCGCTCAAATTAAGAGGCTTGGTTCTTGATTTAAGCAAAATTCGATTGAATCAAGAGTATTTTTTCTTAAGATGTTTTTAAGGGTCTGGACTCTAGATCCAATGTGTTTTTTTTTCCTCCAGTGTAAAGCGACTTTTACGTATGTATGTAGTTATGAAGACCTCTGACAAAAAAAGCTCACAAAAAAGCTGAAATGCTACGAGATCGTGAGAAATAGAGATAGATAGGTCGAGGAGGAGGTTGATACTGCCCCTTAAGATCCAGAGGGCTGTTCATTGAAGTTGATATGTAGGCAAAACGATAGACAAGAAATAAAAAGGAAAAAGGAAGTGATCCTAGGTTGAAAGGGGTGGTTTTCATAAACTGAGGAGGAAAATTATGGACTTACCATAGGGTCACGTACTACTTGCATCCTTTTGTCAATTGCAATTGCTTGCTTTCCCCTAAAGAATCGCCCCATTTTATCTTTGTATTCTTTATCTATCGCTTAGTCTAATAATATCTCAATAATTAATCAGCCCGCAGGCAAATGGCACGACGACTCTGGATTAGAGAGGGTTGTTGCTAACCTTTGACGATTTCAACAGGTGACGATTATCACCTGCTGCACTTGTTGGCGTCTAGACAAATTTTACAAAATCTGCTCGATCTTGAGAAGAAAATGTACGATTATTTTCTCGAAGAATTCGGTTTGTTTCAAAACCATATGAAAGTAAACTGTGAAAATATTGAGACGAGCGCTGTTAACTGTTAAGGTTCATATGCTTGCATCGATTCGCTCAAGGATTGCTATCTGCCCTTCCGACAGGTAAAAAACCATGTTATTAGACAGGATAAAACACACTCACAACGACCTTAAATTATTCGAGATGACGAACACATTTTGAATTTTTTTATGAAAGACTGTCTCAAGATTTTTTAAGCATACTTTTCAATGATGCCAAGTTTCTCAGTCGTGGAGAAAAATCTGAAGGTTTTTAGAGTCTTCAAACAGTATTTGCACATGAGACTTTGCTTCATTTTCTAAATATTCATCGGCTAGATTGTTTTATATGTTATATTTTATTTCCATGCAAATTCCTGGCTAATTTGATATATTCGAGGGGTATTCAAGAGTATGAAGATGACGAGTTTTTTAACATAACATGAATGGTACTCATAAAATTTTAGGAACATGTAAGTCCTAGTACACCTGTACCGGTGTACCCTGCTCTAAATGTCAGATTCTAGGCTTTGTTTTTTATTTGATGGTAGCAAAACAATTTTCGGTTCTTTCACTATTCATTATGTGGAGAATAAACAAACTCAGAGCGTATGCATCTACTGAATGCTCCGGAATGTTGCAAAACACATGATCTAATAACAAAACAATGCAGAGAAGTCCAATCAGTTGACGATACAGCCGCAAGTAATGTGCAGTTCACGTGCTTTGGACTAAGCACCTAGTCATTAAGCTACATTGTTAAATGTAAATTATTTCCGTTTGCTAGCATGTTCTCTAATGAATGAGGCTTATGAGTGGCGAATCTCTGTTCGGCTGTGTTTTCCCTGCAAATTTTCCCCTAATCAGTAATCACAAAGTGGACTTGATTCAATTATTTCTACGAAAAATGCGTGAGATCCACCGGTACGTTTCCAAGCTTTTATTTTAATTTTTTCCTCCCATCAGATTCCAATGCAGGCGTCCTGGCGTCATTACCGTTTCTTTCAATATTCAATGCAAAAATTTTACTCTAAGTCAATCCATCTATTCCCTAATAGTATCTATCTTAAAAGTTGCACGAAAAAGCCTGGCAGTTTCATTTTGAATTTTATTCCGTATTTTGCTCTTATTTGAAGCAATGGCGATAGGTTCGCGATAGGTTAGTAAATATTGAAGATAGAGACATAGCGTTTGATACTAACTTTATCATTTTTCGATTCAACCATCAAAACATGATTCTGCATGTGACACGCCCAATTAACTCGTCCAAAAAAAGTTCGATGCCCAAAGGTTCTTGATAAGCCCATTTAAAGGCACTTGACAGAATATTACTCGAGAGCTATGTCGAATCAATGAAATTAATATGGAAAATTAGTCATACGAGGAGGGCTTATTCGATCAGTTAAGCTCGGACGTTTAATTGAGTTAATTTCATAGAGTGGGCGCGAAAGTGAGGGATATCGTGATCGAGTGATCGAATGTGGTTGTGACGCCTCTCGGTGCCCCGACGCCTGATGGGTGTTGAGAGGATGAAATTATACCCCGTCGCGTTTTCGACGGATCCCATCTGTTGACCCGCACCTCCCATCGTTACGCTGCATAAGTAGATGCATAAACCCACACCGAATATTCAACCTCACCGCAAAGGCAGGCAACAGAATTTCTCTAGAGGATGAAGTGTAACCCTGTAATGCATGGTGACTTTAGGACCTGGAAAAGCGAAATACAGAGTGAGGTAACTGCGAATGGACTTTTCGTTTCCGTTAAGATATCCGCACTTCAGGGGATCCCCGCATTTTTGGGTGAATCACAAATTCATAATACCACTAGAACATATTTCTACTCATTCTACTTCCAGCTGCTGAAATGATGGATGGGAAATGAAGCATGCACAAATTGAAGGGTGTTACGGTCGAAGAGCCAAGTAACGCTTTTTGGGGGAATAATTCAGCTGTTATTTTTTTTCCATGTGACATATTCACATAATTGACAACTGTAAATGCAAAGTTAATAATTCCCCCCTCTTGGAACGTTCACTGGAAAAAAAACACATTGGATCTAGAGTCTAGACTCTTGAAAACATCGACAAGAAAAAATTCTCTTGGTTCAATCAGATTTAAGCTCAAATCAAGAACCGAGCCTTTCAATTTGAGCGGATTTCCTTTTGATTTAAGCTTAAATCTGATTGAATCAAGAGTCCTTTTTCTTGTCAATGTTTTTAAGAGTGTGGACTCTAGATCCATTGTGGTTTTTTTTTCCAGTGTTCTTTTGGCGCGCTGAATAGTTGAGCGCAAAAGTTTTTACGTGACTTAACCACACAACCGTTTGGTCATGGCAACGTCGAGAGCTTTCGGAGTTCTCAGCGTGCCACTACAGTCCTTGGCCGTATCCTCGAGGTAAACGATTCTAACCTGCGCTCCTCCTTCAGCACAACCAAAGGAAAAGGATATAATAATTATCATCGCATCGAATCGCTGTGAGACAAAGTGGGTAAACTCATGCGACTAAAAGTTACCGTCGCTATAATCATGTGAACGGAGTGCCATGTTGGATGCATATGCCTTTCCAACTCCGTTGCCGTCTCATTATTCTGCCATGCTAGGGAGAAACGCCGTATGAACCTTCAGGCGTTGCCAAATTTCACTGGAAAAAACACATTGGATCTAGAGTCCAGACTCTTAAAAACATCGACAAGAAAAAATACGCTTGATTAAATCAGAATGTAGCTTAAATCAAGAACCAAGCCTCTTAATTTAAGCGGATTTCGTTTTGGTTCAAGCAAAAATCCGATTCAATCAAGAGTATTTTTTCTTGTCAATGTTTTCAAGAGTCTGGACTCTAGATCCAATGTATTTTTTTCCAGTGTTCCTTTGATAAAGTAAGAATTTCCTGGTAAACTTACGACTGTTTTCCTCCCAATTCTTCAGATAATATTGTTCGCAATTTCACCTAAAGATCCTGAAAATTTATAGGAAAAATATTCATGATTTTCCTAAAAAATAATCATTTTATTGGAGGAAATTTGGCAACTCTCGAATGTTCATACGGCGTTCTTCCTTAGCACGGCAGTATTGGTCTTCACTTCGTCATTTCTCTCGCGAAAGAACGTAACCACATTTCAATGTTGCCGAATTTCCCTCCAGATTGCATTTTTGTCAGGAAAGTATTCTAGAATTTTGACTGTGAATTTTACTCATTTTTCTCTGATCCCATGTAAAAATCAGACGGAATTTGTACGAAAATTTTGCGGGTGCATTCTTGTAAAAAATATTGATTTTTTTTTTCAATTTTGCAACCTCGGAATGGAGTTACGTTCCTTCGTCCGGAAACGACGCCACAACTTGAGCAAAAGTGATTTATTCACGTGTATAAAGCGTAAAACAGCTTATTTACACATTATGCTGCTTTCGAAGATAAGCCTTTTCTGTTCACACGATGTTTTCTTTCCTCGTAAAAATGCTCTTAAGTGCGCGGTAACTTTTATTGCCTGATTGAATACTAATGGACTTTGCACTATATATTTTACTTGACGAGACTTAATCTGGTGGAAAAGAACCAAGCACAATTGGACTCCATTTCGCAATAGGAACCACAATTTCTGGCTCGGTTTAGAAACAACGTATATACCATTAGCTTCCCTCCGCACAAAAGTGTTTTTTACGGATGAGCTAGAACGTGTGGGCCCTAAACGCAAAATGCATTCCAACTATGATAAAAGATGAGGTTTAAATACCTACTTTTGAGGTCAATTAGTGACTGACTTTGCTTTGTTAAGGGATAGGACAAGAACCCCCTAAACATGTGTTACCTGTAACAGACTTAAAAAGCTCTTTATCACATTTGATTGTAAGAAAGCAGAAAATTTTGAGATTATTGAGCTCTGTTTAAACTTTATGCTTGACTTCGGATCCAGTCTGCCGAACTTAGTATGTAATTAGGACTGATGGAAATCGAACTAAGTAATTAGCCAGTGAAGTTTGCCATGCTGGATTTTGTCTCTTAAATAAATTGTTCCGCACGTTACTTGTCAGTTACCGATATTGGTAATAATTTGGAGTAAACCCTGCACTTAATTTGTTAATTTTGACGGCTACAGTCACGGAGATTTTAAAATATGTATTCTGTGTATGTAGCCACTAAACTAAATAAATAAGGCACAAAAATCAACGTATACTACTACTGGTACCATAAAAACTAGAATGGCAACAAAGCTTCTTTCGGGGGAAAAATTCTAATTCATTTTATTTTACCTTTTTGTCTAATCATAATAACTCGTTGTCATATAGATTTGACGAGGGGTATCAAGAATTATGACAGATGACCAGTCGGTTCACTCCCTTCCGTAGCTCGCAGTGATTTTTGCACTTTCATTTTCTCGTCACCCTACAAACGTCAAAAAGAACTTTCGCAATCGCGTTTGCGCGCGAGCAAATAGTAATAGTAAGGGTAATATTAGGACATGTCTCTGTAAGCAAACCTTTGGACCACCTGCTGATGCAGCTTACCATTTGATTTTTCATAGCACTCGACTGCATGTAGATGGTCAAATCGTAAACTAAAAAAAAAAAAAAAAAAAAAAAAAAAAAAAAAAAAAATCAATTCAAAACTCCTTCATTTTTTCGTGTATGTAAACATCGTCCATGCAGTAATAGTTGCATGAGGCCTTATCATCGGTGTCACATTATTCATTCGAAAGTGCATGCAGACACGACGTCAGCAAAGAATTATCTTACGAAAAAGGTGTTTGAATAGAATATAAGCAAAATAATAACTTAACCTCTTATCTTACTGAACTAAATAAATCGGTAATCATCGTGCAGTCGATACTTTTCTGTATTATAGGTCTAACCAAGAAACCTAATTCCACCTCCGGCAGAAGAACGATGTCTTAAATCCTATACCCATGCAGTTCAAGGTATCTTTAAAAATTGACTTTTCGAAGTCATTCCAGACTTTATAAACATGTTTTTTTCCCCATGGAAACTATAAAACAGGCGTAATAACAATCGCCGTAATCTCATTACAAAGAGCAATTATTTCCGAAAAAGGCAGGGTTAATGCAATTTTTTTTTTTTTTTTTTTTTTTTTTTTTTTTTTTTTTTTTTTTTGCGATGCACTTTTATTGCATGCAGCGTAAAAGTATTACAATACTCGATAAAACTTTCAAGTCCAAAGTTCGTGCACTTTTTGCGGTTTTACATCGGTAAATTTATTGACAGCACGGTATTGATTACTTTGTAAATGCTACAACAGTTGAAAAGAGAATGATTGCTGTAAATAAAATGCGGCTGTGACCTAACATTCAGGCCTTCGAAGACATTAAAACCAACACGCGCTCCTCTTTAATGTCATTTGACAGACTTCAGCCATCACAGTTCTGATTTTATGATTGTAATTTACGCATTTGACTGCTTTTGAAGTACCGTCTTCATTGCACGTAAAATTAATGCACGATAACCGCACATTAAGTAAGTGGGAAAAAGAGATGGAATGGAAGCGTTACGCACACTGACTCCTCAAGTACCGCTATGAGAAGTGTAATGTTATCTGGCTCATCTTATACATTAAAATGAAATGCATAAAAAGTGACCGTCTGCGGATAAAAGAACCTAAGTTCCCGAGGGCTTATTCGTTATAAAGAGCTTTTTTTTTCAAATTCAGTTTCACCGGAATGCCGATTTTTGTATTTACGTCCGCCGGGACTGGCATCGCAACTCGTATTCTTGACTCAGTGGTATCAAAAGCTCATCGTCGCATTTCAGTTAATTTTTATTGAATGAAATAGGATAAAGCTGCGTTTTTAATTTTGAGTCACGAATAGGACGAATGGAAGCTTTAATTTGCATTAACTCAAAACTGCGCTTCGTTAACTCCATTCATTTCAGATCATTGTAAATTTGGTTAGAAATTCTTACGTATTTTTTCCCTCTACATCAAAATTGTTGGAAAAACCCCGCATGCAATGAAACCAATAATTTCAGCACTAAGGCTCTTTCCCTACAAGATGTTTGCAAGTGATGATAATGAAAGTGAATTCATTTAAAAATAACTATCGGCGAACAAGGATTGTTTCCTTTTCAAATTAGTTTCTTTCCTTGATAATTTATTTCAACTAACTCTTCTTTTCACATTCTTTGTTTCAGGTGAGTTTTATCGTGCGACCTTGATGACGCAACCTCTTGATGTAACCTCGGAAATTCGATCATCAATTTATTATAGTGATTGAACGCTACTTTATACTTTTTTGAGCGGCCACAGCGTATCCAGATCAAAATTAGAAGGCTGGCGAGAGAAGCGTCTAAAAAATATTGTTGGTATGTTATTAAGAATACTCCGTGGTAAAGAATCCGAAAATTGAATCTACGAACACGGGTGCACGTCTTCGAGTAGAGAATCTTCATAAATCTTAATTTAAAGTCTACACCGTATTTAGCGACGGAAGTTGCACCTCTTCGAAACGTGATTAATTAGTATTTCGATAAACTTACCTTGGTCGTTAGTTACCCGATGCTACCGACGAAAGTGAGACAGTGTTGCCATTTTGGACGAGGAAAAACTTTCACACTCTTGTCACACGGTCAGGGTATAGGAAAATACGGAGGGGTTATCGATAACACCTTCAGCCCTCTCATTGGCTTCTGGTGCGTGTCGGGTCATCGATGGCCCCTAATTCATGTTCGTTCGTAAATTGATTATGTGGTAGGGGAACACAGTTTTCAAGTGCACAGATACGCCAACGTTGCAAAGTTTGAGAATTCCAACTCCTATTGTTGCTCGTAATAAAAATTCCATCGCCTCCAATTTAGAAAGAATGCCCAGCTAAATAAAGGAGATGACTGCGTTAATGATAACTTTCATTTCCAGAACCTAAATCCACTTGGTTAAAACTTTTCACCAAAGTTGAATTCTTTGACTTTCAGTCCATTCTATGTTTGGAAACTTTCCATGAGAAAGAATAGAAGTAGAAAGAAACGTAAAGCGCCTTCAAAAGTTAGACGTAGGCAAAATTAGTTCCTAGGCGTTCAAATAGTTGTATCATCTCTTCAGTGTGTACTTTTTGAAACAGAGAGCTAAAAATTGTGAAGCCAGGAATATATTTTCGGCATTATTGATGCAATTGTGATTTCTATGCTATTTTCATCACAAACGAACTTTAGTTTTTGCTCTAGTTGAAGTGTACGACAGATTCATTGCACATAAGCGTAGCAACACCAGCAGAATGATTATTAAAATTGTTATGCTAAGCAACAGCTATCAGGGAAATGGAGTGATCCTATTTGTTGAAACGGGTGGCTCTTATACAGACTAAGAGGGAAAATTATATGGATTAATTCGTGGTTTGCCTTTAATTATAGTCTTACTTGCTACCTTTATCCATTGTGCAACTATCCCAAGGAAAAAAATGTGTTAGGGGTTATCCCCTAAAATTGTGTTACTACCCAATTTGTTGGATGATATGGACACTCTCAATTAATTTTGTTAGTACCGCAACTTCAGTTAGGTTAGTAACCTAATTTACTCGGGTACTACCACAATTATTTGGAAATGTCTATATAATCCAACAACCTCGTGCTGCTTTTTTTCGAGCCGCTTCCACCAATAGGATCGCTCCATTTTCCATTTGTCTTTCTTGTCTATCAATTTGTCCATCAATATCAAAAATGCTAAATGCTAATGGCGCTCACCAGGTTTCGAAGTGCACTTTGCAACTGCATCCGGTGGCAAGTCGATGGATCCCGCTGTCATTTCCCGTTCCACCCGGCATCGCCGGAGCGTTAATCTGCCTCTGATTTATTTGCTCCATATCTCCATTCACACGGGTCGGTCCGGTTAGCCACGCGCATTTTATGCTAATATTTGTTTAAAAAAACATTTAAAGAGTCATCAGAAGCGCCGCGCCTATGTAACAGGACCGTTTACACACCGTAACGAGCTACCGCGCTAAGCGACTATCTTCACCACCGTCTTCTCCTCTTTCCCTCGGTGCCCGCGCCCTCGACAGTCCGCACTCCGCACTCGCTTCACACGTTGAAAGCTTCCCATTCAACTTCTGTAAACCTTGGCCGTGAAGACTATTTCAACGTCTATTTGAACTGAGTTTAATTTATGATGATCGTCTCTTTCTGAATTGATCCTTTCTTCAAATAACGCTCTAAGCATTCTCAGTTTCGTTCCGATCTCGCCATTTTTTAGACCCTCTGTTTGCTTTTCTGGTTCCTTATAGATCTTTTTCGATAGTGGTTCGATGTATCGTTTGGTTCCAAGTAATAGAACATAACCTCAAACAAAACTTTCAGGATTTCAGTCGGAAAAGCTGAAAATGAGAAAATTCCTAACTATTTCACCTTGCGATGCCATTTAGTACTCATAAAAATCAAAAATCTATCAGAAAAACCCCGTTTCCTCAGATTACTCAATTGACTTTTGACGATTTGGCAACTTTCGAATTTTCATACTCCGTTTTTCCTTAGCACGGCAGAAGATACTTTAAAAACTCCACGCTGACGATGTAAGCGATGATACTGAGTGGGGTAGAAGTTGAGTTCGAGAGTCGACTGTATTTTTCACAATGATTAGTAGCACTATGAAGCACGTACGTCATTTCTGCAAAGAATATTTGAATTTGTGTGATTTGCTTTTTTGTTATGCCTTTACTTGCGACAAAAATTTTCCTCCACACTGAGGGAATATCCCGTGCGTTGACGATAACCTGAGCCGAAGTGAGCGCTGACAATTTCACAGGTGTCGCGAGCTGTTAAATCGTCAAACCCGCGCCGGCTAATTTGGCCGAGAGCGTTTGGCGCCAATTCGTGACCTCTCGTCGTTTCTCGAATTTACGCGTAATTCAATTTCGTGAGAAGTGGAGAAAAATAGATTTACGAGCATGACATGATAGCTCGTCTATTTTCGTCTTTCATTTTCGTGACTCGGTGTTTTGTCTCTCTGCAACAATTTCGAATGCACCCACAAAGCACATTATTTTAGGGTACCCACCTCACTTCGTTGAATGAGATTTGCCACAGAACTTCCACAGAGAGTGAGAAAAAAGTTCGGGCTTATGAACCGTAAGTACGGGGCTCTATATCTGCCATACTCGTTGGCTCTAGGAACCATATTCTCGGTTTATGCAACCGAGCTTTTTCTATAGTACCGTTCGGTTTGGAAGCTTGTCTGCGTGTACCGAGGATACGGTTTCTAGAGCCGAAAGTACGGTTGGATGAGGATTATTCCGGATTTACCCCGCGAGTTGGTTCTATAACTGTTCCAGACCATCGATGATCATGAAACCTTATCAATCTCACGGCCACAAATCTAAGTTGATGAGACAATTAATGTGGACAATGAAGATGGTTTCGCACCTCAGCCATGAATGGGTCAGAAAATAATAAGACCTGTCCAAACAGCAACTTTTTAAGTTGAATATTGACCGAGGTATCGCGCCTCGAAAAACTCGATTTATGACGTCATCCACCGCGGTAGTACATACCATGTTATGCACCACTGCGGTGAATGACGTCAAAAACCCGACTTCTCAGAGGACAATATCTCGGTTAATACATAACGTAGAAAGTTGCTGTTTGGACGGATCTTATTACTTTCAACTAATCTACAAGAATCAAGCATCAAAACACGATTCTGTTGCCGCATCGCAACTGGCCCGTTTTGTGTTCTGTCAACCTGGCGAAGTATCGTGCGCGGTATCGAAGAGCTGTGCACTGAAAAAAAAAACTCGGTGTATTTACTAAGAAAAGGCTAAAGTTACCAAGAATTCAGGGTTCTATTTGATCCCAGTTTTTTCTTGGTAAAATTACCATTTATGGATTTGGCAATTTTACCGAGAAATCTCGGTAAAACTATTGAACTTTTTCGGTAATTTAACTGGACCTTGGTAAAAACGCCAATATTTTTTATCGACTGTGGTAGAATTACCGAGATAAAATGGCAAAGTTACCGGGAATTGATTACCAATAAAAGTGGTATTCTTACCTGAGAAAAAAAAACATCTAAAATACCAGTTTTTAGGTAAGCTTACCAGTCTGTCTTGGTAAAATTACCAATAATTGGTAAAAAAAAGTGAGATGGTAAAGGTACCAACGGACCGTGGTAAAAACGCCGAGAATTTTTTTTCAGTGTGTGCATCTGTGCAGGTGCAGTGGATGCAGTTCGATCGGGATGCGAAGGGATCCGAGATCCGTTCAAGACCACGGCCGCGATCGGCGAACTAGAATCGAGTTGAGTTGCCGCTCCACACCACTAATCCCCGTCGACGCCATGACGTCAGAGCCGTTGGTTCACCTCTCTATTCGGTGACCTATATCCTGGCCGAGCATTGGAAAACATCTGTGCAGGGCAGATATGAAGGTAAACATTCGGTGGGAAAATATCCGCAGAACCACACCACCGCGTGAGACGCTGCCGACACGGTGCAACAATGAGCGAGTCTTATTTCAGAATTCGGAATTTATTTAGATGCTTTGCGATGTTTCAAATTTTGCCGCGCCGCGCCGACCGCACTGTGTTGGCGCAATGCGTGAAGTATTTATGCAGTCTTGTAGGCGCTATGCGTTTCACGCCGACCGCTGCTGACCACACTGTTTAGCGCAATGCGTGAAGTTTTCATGCAGTCTTGTAGGCGCTATGCGTTTCAAGCCGACGACTGCTGCTGACCGCAGTGTGCCTGACGCAATGCGTGAAGTATTCATGCAGTCTTGTCAGCACTAAGCGTTTCATGCCGACCGCCGCCGCCCCGCTCCATTCCAGGTCAAATTGCGTATTTGGTTTCTCTCTTAACTCGACTATTTTAAAGTGGTGTCTCTTGTTTCACCAAAAGACGACAAACTTAGAAATTACTATACTTTTACTCTTAGGAAATGAGAGATTTTGTCGCTTTTTCCCGTTTGTAATTTATTTTCTGAGTCCGATTTTTTTCTCTCTTTTTATGATACCTAAGTACATTCAAAAAGATCGCAAAATTTGCCGCCATGGGCCGCGGCCCATGTGGCCACCCCCTTAATCCAGCCCTGATGCAGAATGTGGCTCGAAACTTGTTCCTACATTGAGCCCCATGAGGGAATGAAACTTTAAACCGATTTTTCTCCATTCGAAGGCCAGGTACAAAATCACTTGCTTCCTTTTTGCTAATCACTTCCCAAATGACACAACATTATCTCGAACAGCGAGATAGAGTAAAACTAGGATACTTGACAACCCGCTTTTCTCGGCGCTGAGAAAACGCGGCCTGGAAAATCCCGCTTGTTGCATTCCCATTGTTCGGATGCAGCTATCGTCGTCCCTCTTACAACGTATCTCAATTCCTACCATGAGCCCTGTTCTCCATATAACTCAATGCTTTCTGGGGCTCAAGTGGAAATAGAGATACGCCCTCACGTCAGAGGAGTGACGTTATGACGTGATCGATCCCGGGCATAACGGTGACGTCATCGCGTAGTTAAATATATCATCGCGCGATCCGCACCGAACGGTTTGATTGGAACTGTCACGGAACCCGGTTTGTCCCTGTAATTATAAGACCCTCCGCCGAGGCGTTTGTTCTCCGTTTCTCGGCGTGTTAGAACCGCGTAAGTCTTACAGAGACCCCGTGCAGATCGGTTGTTTCTCGCTCGGCATGGCATGCACCGAGGTGCATAAGCTCGCCGCCTCCGGCGAGGGAGGTTCTTGCAAATCGCGTATTTTCCATGTCGCAACGTCTGTATATTGCGAAATTGCCGGACCTTCATGAGCCGTTTTTGCACGATCGGATTTCTGCCTGACAGCCTTTGCGCTCCGCTGGTCGGTGATCCGAGATCCGAAGTTTCCGGATTCGTACACGCAACCAGATAATCCCGTAAAAAGTATGAACGCATTTATGCTAAAAGGAACTATGTCACACGCAATCCCTAGGCACATAGTTCCTTTTAGCATAAATACGACCATATATGAAACTCCGCCCTACAAGTCTCGTACAGGGTGTCTACATGTCCGAAAATAGTACTGATTTTTTAAGGGAGGTCCGGATGTACTGAAAACGTGCGGAAATTCAGTACAAGGTCCGGATTTTTTTCCATTTTTTTGTCATTTTTGTCGCAATTTGAGCGAAAAATTCAAATTTTGAAATTTTTCGAATTTTTTCAAATGGAGGTACTGAAAAAGTACTGAATTTTTCTGTTGGACGTACTGAATTTCGTGAGAATGTACTGTAAAAGTACGGATTTTTGGCCAGCCAATTTTAGTAGCCACCCTGCTCGTATCAAGATTAAATTCTATACTAGAGATGAAAGCGCAGGAAAAAAATTCAGTTTTGGTGCTTTCTTTATTTAACTTTTAGAGAAAATCGCAAAAAAGACAGAATTACATGTGTTCCTAGACAGTCACATCTGATCGATCACTGATATTCAAAAATTGGAGTGATATTTCCCTGTTATTCCAATCACGCTCACATCCCGAGTACACGTGTCATTTCAGGATGATACCACTATTCGACCACGTGGGAGCCAGTGTTGCCTACATTAAAAATTGAAGGCGAACTGCCGATGCATTAGAATTAGCTCTCCACGTCGGTCAAAAGAGAATTTTTGGTGTTTTCTGAATCAGCGTGACATTTTCGGTGGTATCGTTGTTCGCGGTCACGTAAAAACCTACCTTCAGGGATCAGGGCAAGTAAAATTTCTCGTAGCTCTTAAGAAATTTGGATTGTCGATTGGTGTCCTAATAAAAAAGATCCAGGGCAAGAAATATTTATTGGAAGTGTCTGCTGATTTAAACGGAAGTTTTTCTCCGGACAAGGATATTTTCCAAAATATAGTTTTCGAGAAGCAAGCTAAATGTAAACCTCCCAAGACCCGGAGGTTTCACATCTTTTAAAGTGCCTTAGTCCTGAGTCCATTTCGACTTTTCGCATTTTTATACTTTTCACGCAGTGAAAATTCGCAAAAAAGTTCAGCCTTCTTTTGCAGCATATAACAGAACATTAGAGCTCGCCTATAAGTCATTCATTGGTGTCAGTGCAGCCCTCTGGCAACTCAAATTAGAACTCGAAATGAAGAGCCGATTTGCCACCGGGTCTCCAGCACCACTAAAATAAATGGCAAGACGTATTGCCCGGGGGAACTCGGGAAGATTTATTCAATTTTGAACACTGCGCAGTGTTGTAAACATTTCCATCCCCGCACGAATTTTCAAATGGAAATTTCTGAGTTTAATTTCTGTCCGAGAGATGCACATTTACAAATGGACGTATTTCTACCTGACAGAACTATGTGCTTTATGACGTGAGCTCTGTTATGCATACATTCTTACGGGTCTAAGGGCTCATGCCTTAATGCACATAGTACCGTTTGGCGAAAATACGTCCAAATGAGTCTCCTGCGGCTCTTGATACATGTCCAACTCCAAGTTCTCCAATTTTGTCCGTGAGCTGATCGATTGCAAGGATCCGGCGAGGAGAGGGGTCATGAGATGGGTCCTGCAGTGGCGTGGCGTGCTTCGATATATATCGATATTTCCCCCATTTGAAGCTATGGTAAAGAATCGATTATTAAAGCGTTCGTTGGGAGCACCCTAATAATCGATCCTTTTCCACGGGTTTAAATGTCAGATCAATCGATTTATCGCGAAGCACGCCACGCCGCTGGGGTCCTGTTACTTCTGGTCCGAGGACTGAGCAGCGAGGTGCCTGCAGGTCGAGCATTAAGGACAAAATGCTGCACCACGTTCGCGACGGGCTGAGTCACGAGCCACGGACTTGTAGGAAGGTACTCAACTGAGAAACTACCAGGTGGGTCCGAACTAGCAACTCCCTAATGTCATCGCCGCCTGCGCACCTAAAACCTCATAGCTGAAGGAAATCCAAGTGCACATTTTTCAGCATACTTTTTCCAGCTCTGCAGTTTCACTGAAAAAAAAAAAGGGATGCTGATTTGACATTCTGGATGTAAAAAAGTGTGTGACAACTCACAAAACGCTGCGTTAACCGCGACAGCAGTTACTATAGCAATGACAAGATGTAAAGCTAACTGCTGTGGCGGTTGACTCAGCGTTTTTTCAGTTGTCGCACACTTTTTTACATCCAGAATGTTAAGTCAGCATCCTTTTTTTCGGTCTTCGCGTTTACCCCGGTTCGTGAACGTAAAAAATGTTTTATTAATATAATTGTCGCACAATTTTAAGTTGAAAACTTAAAATTGTGCGATTCTGACAGGATTGGAGTTATTCAAGGAACAATCTAAACCCGGAGGTCAGAACGTGCCACTTATGGGTGGAAAATAGCTTTTTACTCGGAAATATCAAATTATTTAGTGAATCTATTGACTGTTTGTGCGTACGTGCAGTTGATGAATCAAATGAGGCCCATGTAATATCGCAATCGAACGCACCAACTTTTTCAACGCGACCGAGGTTGGGCAACGACTTGGAACAGTCAGGCTAAAGACGCTATTGGCGATGACGTCACTGTGGAGTTAATCTGTCGTATGAAATCCGATTCAATTTGAAAGCAATCGAAAAGACGTGTGGGAGAACGATAAAAATTCTCGGAGACTTAGACGCAGAATAGAAAAGTAAGAAGGAAGCTTTTTCCGTGAATCGATTGAATTTAACGCAAATAGTGTTCGCAGTAATCATGTCATCATTAGTCAAGTCATATTCTCAATGGGTTGCTTAAGATGATTCGGCAAAAAGTAGCGTGGTCTTCCAAACTTATTTTTTGCTTGACCCAATCACATTGTGCAAAGCCAAAGTGCGAGGTCTCTAAATTGGACGTATTTCTGCGTTTTCTATGTGCAACTTGACGTGAGCCCTATTATGCATAAATTCTTATGGGTCTCAGGGCTCATGTCCAAATGCACACAGTTTCGTTCGACAGATCAATTGTATTGTCTCTGGTTTTATCGAAGTGATCCCGAATTGTAACGATGATATCACCTCTTTCAATGCCACTAATAAGAATGATTCTATGTGTAAATCGCAATTTTCTGTGACGTTGAAGCACTAGCGGCTTCATTATACTAACCTGTGACGTCATCTCATGGACGCGAACAGTCATCACCTCCTCCGTAAAATCCCTATTCTCGGAACACCATGCCCCACAACCTAAGCGGAAGTAAGGGGTGTAAACTTTCTGTGCGGGTTGTGGAAGTCGCGTCGCACAGTAGGTAGGGCTATGCAAAGTGATCGGACATGACATTTCTCACAAAAATTGCAAATTATAATATGTATTTTGTCACAATTTCAGTTTTTAGGGGTTTTTTCTGAAGAGAAATTTCACCAAAAAACCAGTGGAACCACTATTTTTAACCCTCTCCGTTCCATATTTTCAAAGATATACGCTTCTAAAGTTTCCAAATTGTGTCCGACTTCCCCCATCGAATCGTTCCACTGTGCGCTGGCCGGAATTGACATCGCTCGGAGTCAGCGGGCTTTACGCCGGTGCCAAGCTCTAGGGGGAGGATGGGGAGGCTGACCGATGATGGGGGAGGGGGGGGGATACGATGCGATGCCCGATTCCGTTGGTCGGTACCTCTGCCGGCCGCACCGGTGCCTCGGCGAGGAGCAACAATCATCATAAACTGAGCTTAATTGCGTTTTCCTTTTCCTCCGTTTCCTAACATGGTCACAACGTGTAGGGTTCCGTTCCGAGAGCTTAATGCCTCCGACGGACGGTGCGCCCCGACGCGCCGCGCCGTTCCAGCTATCGAGCACGCCACCAGGCGCTGTTGCCTCTTTCTCGTGCCGTTCGCAACACGTAGCCGATAGTAGTGCCTTTATAAGGAGAGTACGGCCACTGGGTCTCATGGAGACCCTTAAGAGAAACAAAATGGCGACTTGGTTGTCCGTGCAGTGAAGTTCGCATTCCCGGAATACAAAGTTAAATGCGGGAGCAGTAAAACCAGCATCTAAGGATCCATCTAGGTACATACATGACACCCAAAATGCAATCTAATTATTTTTTTGTGTCCCCTCCCAATCTTTTCGCCTTTTTTTGAATCTTTAGAGTCTTTTTTAGTGCAAAAGTGCAGGAAATTAGACTTTTTTGCTTGTATCTTTGTGGACACTGGGATATAGTGGACACACTTGGGGGGAGGGGGACGAAATTAACCGACGCTCAGTGGATCGAGCTGACAGGAGATGTCGGACATGAAAGAGCTTGATGCAAAAACGGCTTTTTTCACCCCCCCCCCCCTCTGGAAGTTCTTCAGACTTTGTCTATTGATTACTCATACTTGAGCGCTTCTTTTCCCAAATTTTCAGACCCCCAAAACATTTTGGGGGGGAGCTAGGGGGGGGGGGTGGAAGTCAAAACCTATGAACCTCGATATCTCTTGCACAAAGAAAGATATCGAAGTCCGGTTTGGACGAAAAATCGTCTAAAATTGCATACTTTAAGATTCTAAAGGTCGAGATCCCGATATCACATTTTTAAGTCAACATATGTGCTTTTTTCCAGTTTTTAGGTCTAGAAAATTTCTTTTAAACGAAAAATTTACAAAGATCTCAATTTTTTATTTGAACCAAAACAAGTTTTTCAAATTGTTCGTCTTTTTCCGCATCCAACGAGTGGTCCATTAAACTGGGGAACCAAACGGTTCCGGAGTTATGATCGATTGAAGTTTCCGCTCAACGCGCGCCGACCGATTTTCGCGCGCAAAAAAGTCGGATTTGACTGTTATTAGATCAGATTGAATGTTCAAACTGAGCAAAATGCTTTATTAGGGACTCTTGAGGATCGCTGAGTTCAGAAATTACCGATACTTCCAAAAAATTCACGTTTTGAAAATTGCAGCTCCGCAGCGCTATTTTAGAGGCCCACTGAGCGCCGACCGGCCGCTCAGTGGTCCTGTCCGAAGCTGCAATTTTCAAAACGTGAATTTTTTGGAAGTATCGGTAATTTCTGAACTCAGCGATCCTCAAGAGTCCCTAATAAAGCATTTTGCTCAGTTTGAACATTCAATCTGATCTAATAACAGTCAAATCCGACTTTTTTGCGCGCGAAAATCGGTCGGCGCGCGTTGAGCGGAAACTTCAATCGATCATAACTCCGGAACCGTTTGGTTCCCCAGTTTAATGGACCACTCGTTGGATGCGGAAAAAGACGAACAATTTGAAAAACTTGTTTTGGTTCAAATAAAAAATTGAGATCTTTGTAAATTTTTCGTTTAAAAGAAATTTTCTAGACCTAAAAACTGGAAAAAAGCACATATGTTGACTTAAAAATGTGATATCGGGATTTCGACCTTTAGAATCTTAAAGTATGCAATTTTAGACGATTTTTCGTCCAAACCGGACTTCGATATCTTTCTTTGTTCAAGAGATATCGAGGTTCATAGGTTTTGACTTCCACCCCCCCTAGCTCCCCCCCAAAATGTTTTGGGGGTCTGAAAATTTGGGAAAAGAAGCGCTCAAGTATGAGTAATCAATAGACAAAGTCTGAAGAACTTCCAGAGGGGGGGGGGGTGAAAAAAGCCGTTTTTGCATCAAGCTCTTTCTGGCTAAAATTCCAAATTTTAATGTTTGTTTCGTCTTAAATTCAGTTTGAAGGGGTGTTTCAGAAAGAAAATTTCACAAAAAAAACCAATGGAGCCGATCTTAAACTTTTGTGTTTATTGTTTTTTTTCCTGTATTTTTTCAATAATATCAGCTTCTAAAGTTTCCTGATTTTTTCTCCGACTCCTCCCATTGACTCAGTCCACTGTGCGACGGGTGGACGACCGAGTTCACCCCTAAAGTTGACGTCTGTTTATTTGGTCCACGTCCGGTACGTCCGGTGTTTCTCGTCCTGACATTTGCGTCCCGACATTTAGAGCGATCGCACGGAAAGCGAGCTCGATGATAAATGTTGAAAAAATCGTACAGCTTGTTTCGTGAAAATCCTTTTTTTGACAGAAGTGAAAAATTTTGGGTCAGTGAAGACCTGACTCTGGAAACTTTGGAGGGTGTGAACATGTTGCTCGGCGCCACGACGCGAAGCGACGACGGCTGCGCGTCGGCTGGGGCTGGTTGACTTTGGCGTGATAAAATTGCCCCACCTCGCTCGGTCGTTCCCACTTAAATCCACGTCCGAGACTGATGGATGCCGACGCGCCTTTGAATTTCGCCGTGCTCGCCACCGACCGGCCGTGTCCGCGTGTGTCTGCGGGTCGTCGTTCGGAAAAACGACGTATGAACATACAGATGTTGCAAAATTTCCAATTTTAAAACACCCATTTCCCAGAAAAGTTGTGAATATTTTTCTTAGAAATTTTCAGAAACTGTTGGTTACATTGCGAATCAAATCCCCCGAAAAATCGGGAGAGAAAGGAGATGTTGCATGTGTGAGGAATTTGCGATTTGACTGTTTATTCTTATGTAAAAGTTCGCGAGAAACACGATGGTGCCACTGCTTTTCTCTGAAATCAACTCCCAAGCTCAAAAAAGCTCTAAAATTGAGGCCAAAATGGAGCGGATATCCCACGCTATCCTGAGAGTCCACCTCTACATCAAGACAAACTCTCCATGCAAAGATAGGGAGCACATTGACATAGGGCTGCCACTTTATTTGGGGACTCCAAAACTGAAAACACGGCATCACTGCTGATGTATTTGCTCCCTATCTTTGCATGGAGAGTTTGTCTTGATGTAGAGTTGGACTCTCAGGATAGCGTGGGATATCCCTTCATTTTGGCCTCAACTTGAGAGCTTTTTTTGAGCTTGGGAGATGATTTCAGAGAAAACCAGTGGCACCATCGTGTTTACAGAAAAATCAACAGTCAAATCGCAAATTCCTCACACATGCATCATCTCCATTGCGAATCAAATCCCCCGAAGAACCGGGAGAGAAATATTCATAAGTTTCCGGGCAATTTCTTATTTTATCGAAGGAAATTTGGCAACACCCGCAGGCTCATACGGCGTTCTTCCTCCGGGAGTGTTGGTCTCCGACGCGCCACAAGTCACGTCACGTCCCTGTGTACCGCTAGATTTCAGTCTGGCTCCTGCCAATCCCGGCTCCGTCCATCTGCTACGTCCTTCACCTTAGCGCAGCCTGAAGGACATGGAAAAGCTCACTAGTTGAGTCGGAAAAAGTACGTTAGAGCGTACATAGAGGGAGGCCCCCCGTTGATAATCAAGTAGATCGAAAACTACTTTTTGGCTGAGTATCGAGGAATAACATAGTGCATTCTAGTAAAAGTTAGCTGAAATACAGAAAAAATCCAGAAGAGTTTATCCGCATTTCGTACCTCCAAAACGGTGAAGAAACGTGCGCCTGCGGTTCAAAAAATACGCATTGAAAACTTGCGTGCGGTTACGATTTCGTTCAGCACCGACGCATCGCCGATAAATCGATGTTCTCTACTTCTCTCGAACTAATCTACCGCCGCGAGGATCGATTTTCTATGTCCATCTTCGTATGGGTGGAGGTGAATCGAGTTTCGAATCGAAACTTTCGATCCTATCGATTCGGACTGTCGATCGCAAGGCTCATATTTTTGTATCGTGCAGCTTAAGTAAATTAAACCGCAGGACGCAGATAAACAGAGTCCCGGCTCGATTACTAATGCTAGGTTAGGTGGAAACAGCGCGCGGTTGGGATGTGTCACCATTATTGCCAAATTTTCTTTTACGTAAGAATTAACAGTCAAATCGCAAATTCCTCACACATGCAACATCTCCAATTCAGATTAAAGAGATAGTCTGGCAACCTTGCTACCGTTGGCCGAAAATCTCACATGATCCAGGCGGGGACCCCTGGCGGGTTCAACGAACGAACCCCAAAATCCCGAGCTTGCGGGTTCCGGCCCCCACGAACCCATTCACCGAGTCCGACCGCAATTAATCCAGTGCAGCGTTCCCTTCCCGAATCTGGCTTTGTTACCGAACTGAGCACTGATCCCGCTTGCGTTTCGAGGGGGATTCGGGAACTCTCCCGCGGAACGCAACGTCGCGCCCGGTTCTTCCTCGTACCCTTGACTAATTTTCGTGTCGAAAAATCCGATCGTCTCCGCCCACCCCTTGTTCTTGCCTCGATGCAGAGATGGAGGCGTGCATAATATGCACAACAACTCGCCGATAGGATCTCGTGCTCGCACGATTCGGATGTACGAGGTGTCTTGGGAATGGTAGAGTCTGGAAGTTTTTCTTTTTTGGAAACGGTCCGATCTTTCGTTTCCCTCATTTTCTCCTCTACTCATTATGTAGGACCAGTGGCGTATCTAGGAATGGAGATATTGCATGTGTGAGGAATTTGCGATTTGGCTATCGATTCATGTGTAAAAGTTCGCGAGAAATACGATCGTGCCACTGGTTTTCTCTGAAATCAACTCCCAAGCTCAAAAAAAGCTCTCAAGTTGAGGCCAAAATGGAGGGGATATCCCACGCTATCCTGAGAGTTCACCTCTACATCAAGACAAACTCTCCATGCAAAGGTAGGGAGGAACATTAGCAGTGTTGCCGTGTTTTCAATTTCAGAGTCCCAAATAAAGTGGCAGCCCTGTCAATGTATTTGCTCCCCAACTTTGCATGGAGAGTTTGTCTTGATGTAGAGGTGGACTCTCAGGATAGCGTGGGATATCCCCTCCATTTTGGCCTCAACTTGAGAGCTTTTTTTGAGCTTGGGAGATGATTTCAGAGAATACCAGTGGCTTCATCGTGTTTCTCGCGAACTTTTACATAAGAATCAACAGTCAAGTCGCAAATTCCTCACACATGCAACATTTCCATTCTTTAAGGGGGGGGGGGGGGGTCCATTTACATTATTTTGTGTACGTCCCTGATAATATTTTACGTCTGCCCTCCGAAAGTAAAAAAAAGGTACAATTAACGAGGCTAAAAAGGGGGGGGGGGTCCAGTTTCTCTCAAGCAGAGCAGTGCATCTCGTTCATCATTCATAGGCGAAAAGTTGGATCAGACCAAAAACTGTTGATCGACTTGTCCGTAATTTTGTTTTCAATGAGATGGCACTGGATCGGTACCTTCCAGACATCACTATTGATAATGTTCGAATCGATAAGACATTAATGCAATCGGTAGGAGATTGGATTGATACATATCGTCGCCCCTCTGACGTAAGGGCGTATCGCAATTCCTACGTGAGCCTTGTTTGACGTATAAATCCGTGCTTTCTAGGGCTCATATGGAAATCGAGATACGTCCTTACGTCAGAGGAGCCACGATATTTACCAAATAAGATACGGGCGAGCTTGACGCGACGCAACGCGATCAATCTGAATTCCGTCCATCATCGTGTTAGGGGATCCGGTGCACCTCTGTACAGGGTGTTTTAGAGATGACGGCCTGACCGAAGGAGTGTCAAAAGAGCTCATCAAAAGGATCGCCAGGATTGGTCAGAATACGATTTTATTTGTCGCTAAATTTTTTTTTTCTAATGGAGCCCACGGTTGGAGCAACAGTCCCCAAAATTTTTGTGGAAATAGTAGCGTGATTCCTCAATTTTAGCCACGGTGGTGGTGTAACGAGACTCGCCAAAAGATTACTACCCACCATCTATGGCCTCAGACTTATTGATATATCAAGTTAAAGCATAGTCTCAGGAGGATGCGGGGGACTCTAACGTTCAGGCCAAAAAAATATGTTTTTGGCCAATAAGGGTGCAATTTCCAGGGCACCATTGAGTCGGGTGTCACAAAAATTTCAAAAAATGGCCATTAATTAACATTCCTCTCTTCTGGGCTTGGTCTCGGAAAAATTCGTTTTTGAGCGGCCAAAATAAGACCAAATTTTTCATCCTGAAAAATCCAAAGTCCCCTGAAATTCCTTTTTAACTTATAGTTTCGATATTTTTGACACCGCGGACGAATTCATCGCTAAAAATTGATGAAAGCACCGTTTTCCACAATTTTTAGTCTATTACCGTCGCCAAAACTTCGAAAAAATTATGATTTTCTCGACAATCCGGTGAGGAAGGGGGGGGGGAGGTTTCGATGGGAGACACTTGTAGATAAAACTTTTTGTTCGAAGAAAGTCTCATTTTGACTCGAACATGCTTCCATAACGTGGACTTTCAACCCTGCACTGGTAAAAAAAGTAGCTTGGATCTAGAGTCCAGACTCTTAAAAACATTGACAAGAAAAAATACTCTTGATTCAATCGGATTTTTCCTTGAATCGAAGAGCCAAGCCTCTTGATTGAACTGATTGAAGCGGATTTCCATTTGAATCAACAGTATTTTTTCTTGTCAATGTCTTTAGGAGTCTGGACTCTAGATCTAACAATCTTGTAGATCAGATCTTTGTAAGCTACTTTTTTTTACCAATGTGGCGCACCCTGTATTATGACAGTGAACTTGGACTTCGGTCATCGAGATCGCGTTTTGATGAAACCGTCGGTCGAGCACACGGGAGGAGAGAGCCAGTGAACCTGCAATTACTTCAATCGCCGCAGGCTATTGTCGGAAGGCTCAGTGTGTGGTGACTCCTCCATACCGTGTTTTTTCAGCTCCATCCTCCAGTGTTCTATTCAAGTGCAAATCCGACAAGTAGGTGCACAACTCTATTTTAAGCGTTTTGGTATTTTTTCTCGGAGCTATTGAACGGTATACATTTTCAAAAACATAGGGTTCGTGACTTCCGACCTTGTTGGCTTTATAAACTTCAAGTTGCTCAGTACGTTTTCTTCATTTAAGGAATAGGAAAAGTGTATTGAAAGTTGATCGAATCCTAAGTTTTCGTGGTGTGTAAACTGATATCTTGAACAAAACCTTGACTGACAGTGAACAGACCGATTTCTCGTGGCTTCTTCCTCTTTTTTCACATCCGTCTGGACCTTCATTCAACGCCAGATTTTGGGTATTGGGAGCCCCGGGGCATACTGTGGTGCACTGGGAAAAAAAACACATTGGATCTAGAGTCCAGACTCTTGAAAACATTGACAAGAAAAAGGACTCTTGTTCAAGCAGATTTAAGCTTAAATCAAAAGGAAATCCGCTTAAATTAGGGGGCTTGGTTCTTGATTTAAGCTTAAATCTGATTGAATCAAGAGTATTTTTTCTTGTCGATGTTTTTAAGAGTCAGGACTCTAGATCCAATGTGTTTTTTTTTTTTTTTTTCCAGTGTGGGGGCGCCCAAAATCCTTATCAAAATCATGCTTTGAAGACTTCAATTTACGCTCTTCATGAGCACTGATTACTGATGCAGTGAAGCAAACACAGGGATATTTATAGAACCGAAATTTTATGATTAAATGAAAGAAAAATTAATGCTCTACCAATCACTCATTTATGCAATCTTTTACTGAGATCGTGCCTGTTATCACTGATGTTTGTGCCCGGTGGCACAGTGTATTTTTCTCCGCCGATTTGATAGTAACATTGTTGACCGCTTTTTTCTTTCTTTTTTATCTAGAAAAATCAAAAGCATTCGCATAATCAAAATCCCGTAAAAATATGTCGTTTTAAAATTATGTAACCATCCTGGCAGAACAAGTCCTAATTGATCTCCTCTTCTGCCGTGCTAAGATAAAACGTCGTATGTACTTTCGGATTTCGAAAAATTCTCTCCCCCCCCCCCCCCCCCTCCAAACGAAGAATCATTCGTTTTGGTAAAAACCAATCAATATTCATCCTCGAAATTTCCACGCACACCAGATTAAATTGTGATTGAAATGACCCGAAAATTTTAAGGAAATATAATCGTCAAGTTTTCGAGAAAATTGGTATGCATTTTATCAGGTGAGACTTGGCAGTGTCCAACGTCCATACGGTTTTATTTCCTTCGCGGAGCTGTAATTTCTTATTTCGAGAGACGCGTCGCAGTTTCTGGAAAATTAAGTAGTTTCCGATCGAAGAGAAGATGGGATCGATTTAAAATAACGGATGTGGCTGGAGATTGGATCATTATAATTTCCCTGCGAGTTCTTTTGGCGGAAACCGATTGTGAGTGAACTGACTGAATTGGACGTGTCTGCGATTCGTGACGTTATGCCCGGCATTGCCGGACCACACCAGGAATATGGTTGCTTTACGCCACCAAGTCTGGGGGAGGGGCACCAAAAAACACTTAACTAAGGGGGTCGGCCTGTGTCTGTGGGACTCCTCCGGCTCCGATTGAGAGTTCGGAGAATTTTCTGATTGCTAGTTCATAGAGGGGCCAGATGGGCCTCGCCGGAAAATTTTGAAAAATTGAGTCTTCTCAGGAACAATTTTCAGCTGTTCTCACTGTTCAATTTCGAAGATGAAGGATGTGTCTTGCACTTACCTAGCAAAATCCCTCACATTTACTAGGAGAGACCAGGCCCCCTTCCCCCCAGCCCCCCTATTTCTGCGCATGTCTCCAATTCGAAAAAAAGTGGCTCCCAGTGTGACAGTACTCAGAGAAAGGGAACCTAAATCCACAAAAACTCCAAATGTTAGCGGAGCTTAATTGCAAAGCTTATTAGAGAGTTTGACAAATATTTAAAAGTTTTTAGTACCCAAAACATTGTTTTAAAAAAGAAATTTACTCAAATTCTTATCCAGTTGGTAGTGGTCATGAAATTTCCAGACTAAAATGTAATTTTACGTGTAATGTATGTATGTAATTTATATCTAACATAAAATTGAACGTAACCGCTTGCATCTCAATTTTCAGAACAGATTTTTCCACGCAATCTCAAAATCAGATTATTTTACTCAACTCCATACCGGAAGCCTCGTTGACTAAGTTCTCTTTTCCCATAGATAGTCACATTGTACGATAAACGGTGCGAATAAACTTTGAGGAGTCCGGAATTGTCTTTTTCCTCAGAGTATCTAAAATTATGCCTTATACTTATTCCAAACGAACGGAGCCAACCGAAGCGTCCAAAACGCGTCACCTGAATCAAGAAGCGCGAAGTATTGTTATCCCGTCCCGATAGTAAAAATAAGGGAGACTCCCATTTGTAATCTGTCGTTATTGTGACTCCAGGCCGAGATTAAATCTCTTCACCGCGTCCCTTGACCTCTCCGAAGGGTATTTTATTCCCGAATCCTCATTGTCGGGTTAAGTTGCACCCATTCACTCTCCGCGCGCCTTCTCGCCCGGTCGATGTAAAAACCTAATTTGTCGGTGAGCCCTGGGTTACATAAAAACGCCTTTAACCTAGGGGTCGTCAGATGATGAACCTGCTTGATTTTAACAACGACCCATTCAGATACGACCTCTAGACGTTCCTGTCTCGACCGAAGCTTTGAGGTTCTATTATTTTCCGGATACAAAGTTATTTATGAGGTTCTGCCGGGAGAATCGTTTTATTATCTTGAGGCTCGCGTCATGGATCTCACCTTGAGGTCTTCAATAAAACTACCCTTCGAGTTGATTTACCCGAGTGAGGTCTCTGGTTCTTTTATAGCGTTCCGATTCGACCGTTGGCTTCAACTTTTACATATTTTCAATTAGAAAATCTCTCGTATCGGAGATTGTATTCAGAATTCCAATTTTTTTCCACAATGAAGAGCCGGTCATCATCCTGGAACTGCCTGAATTTTTTTCTGCTACGCCCGGAGCAGAAAAAATTAGATTTGTATATATTGGTTACCTACCCAGGCTACCAAGACCTTAGCGGCAGTGACTGTTGGAAAGCACTCTATAAAGACTCCCTAAAAAGCGTTGAAATCTAAGTAAAAGGATCCAATGGACCACTAGACAAGGTACGAATTCAAGCAATCTGATACATGTTTCTTAACCAGAATTTCACGTAGAACACGATTCACACAACGAGAATTACTGAAACCAACTCCTAACGAAGATATTAACGTTTTTATTTCACATTGATTACGAGGAATTTGAACTGCCCGCTCACAAGAAACTCAAAGCTCTACGTGAATCAAATCGCGCACTACAACGGTTTCTGCAAGCCTCTCAATCGAGCAATGTTCATTTTCCACCATGTGTTGTTCAAACTATAAGCAATTTGCTACAGCTGAGCCAAAGCGTCAAGACTGAGGTTGCCAGATTTTTACATCGCAGAGACTGTCATGATAACGTTTAGCGCGCGATGTGAATCACGTAGAGCATTGAGTTTTAATGAGCGGGTGGTTTGAATTCACGCATCAAGAATCATCAAATATCTTCGTAAGGAGTTAATTTCGGTAATTTTCTATGTGCGCATTGTGTTCTACGTGATATTTTAGTTACAAAACATGCATCAGAATGCTGAAATTCGTACCTTGTCTAGTGGTTCATTGTTTGTGTTTTATTTTAAGTAGGTAAAGTTTATGAAAGAGAAAAAAAACTTGTAAAACACTTTCTCAGATTTCTCAAAGGTTCTCTGACCTTTTTTTCATATTGTAAGTTTGGATCCAACTCGGTCTTTGAACTAAAATTTTACATTAAATTCTACCTTTAAAATTATAAAAGAATCATCCAACATAAGTGCTAAAAGTTTGTCAACGACTTCCTTCCGTACCTTAAAAGAATACCAGTCTTAAAATTCACAATTTTTTCCTCTCTTTTTTTAAAAAAATTATACTGGTATAACTTAACTGTAATTTAAACCTCTCTCTACGTCATTTGAGACCGCAGCGTGGTATGTAATATTTAGTTCCCCAAACTCACAGTCGGTGGTTTCTTGGGCGCAGTCACAGGGAATAAAACTAGACAAGAGATCCGCGCGACAGAATTTCCCAAATTGAGAGAGAAAAACGAGTGTACTACGTCATCTGCGAGTCTTTCAATAAAGGGGTTTCGAGATTTAACCATCAAAACACTCTTACGCTACGTGCAACTAATGCATTCTGCCGTGCTAAGAAAAAACGCCGTATGAACCCTCAGGCGTTGCCGAATTTCCCCTGGCAAATCACTAATTTTCAGAAAAATTTGTGAATATTTGTCTGCCAATTTCTCAGATAATTTTGTTTGTAATTTGATCTAAAACGTCTGAAAATTTCAATGAAATATATGCATAATTTTTCTCATAAATAAACATTTTATCGGAGGAAATTTGGCAACTCCCGATTGTTCATACGGCGTTTTTCCTTAGCACGACAGCATTGCATCTACAACTTTTAATCTTTCCGCGGTCTGTATCTACAGCTGCATGCGGTCACGCTGAAGGGGTTTTTTCCTACCGCGCAGTCCAGCGGATAACTCAACAACCTCCAAGATTCATGATTTAATTGATATGTAGCTTATTTATGACGCTATTGTTTTCGGGCCCTCGCTTTCTTTGGGGGGTCGGGGTTTGAAGACGCGGTTGAACTTCGAATTATCCTTTTCCATGTGATTGTCATTCTGATTAGGCGTCGGCGAAGTTGTCAGAGTTGGGTAAGAATCCCCATTAATTCGTCGTATCTCCATTTGAACTCTACCTTTTTTTATTTTAGTTTTTTTACGCATCGTGACAAGTATTTTAAGAGCGAGGAGAGTCGGCAGCCTTCTGACGTGCTCCCATGAATTCGTGATCATGGGGATTTCTTGAGGATAAAAGCATGAATCCTCCGCATACATAGATGTAGTGGAAAAGGTGCATCTAAGCTATACTGCAACCGAAAATCGGGTCTACTTACTTAGATTTTTTAAGGACTTTTCGATGGACTATGAAACACAATTTTTCTTAAACGAAAAATAGACTCCGCAACCACGGGATTGATCAATTAAACATTCTAAAAACGACATATAAACCCCAAAGGTAAAAAGCTATCGCCATCAAATATCGTTATTTTTATTTAATTTTTTTTTTTTTAAATAAATACAAAACACTAACAGCCTCAAACAAGGCAGTTGGGAACCTGAAGAGTCAGGTACTTTACCGCAACCTAGAAAAGTCCTTGAAAGTCTGGGAATTCTAAGGAAAAGTCAGGCAATTTTGCATGCAGAGTTTAGTCAAAGATAGCATAGTTAAAATGATAAAAATATAAGTGGGAGCTTTGTTTGGAGGTCAAGAAAAGTTCGGAGATTTGAACATTTTGGAATTAGGGAAAAGCAAAAAATGTCAGCGAAAGTCAGGGAATTGGAGGATGAAGAAATGATTGAAATCTTGTCTAAGCAACCTCAAAATATTTTTAAATAATTTCATTTTTTTTTTCTTTTAACCAGGGATTTTTTTAAGATTTATGCGTTCAAACGGTCATGTTTTAACATTTTGGAGTCAGGGAAAAGCAATAAATGTCGGCGAAAGTCAGGGAATTGGAGGATGAAGAAATGATGGAAATCTTGTCAAAGCAACCTAAAAATTTGTTTGAAATGTTTTAAATAACTCCCATTTTTTTCTTTTTACCAGGGATGTTTTAAAGATTTAGGCGCATAAAAGTAGTCTTTGAAAAATTTGGATATTCACTGGAAAAAAACACATTGTATAGAGTCCAGACTCTTAAAAACATCGACAAGAAAAAATACTCTTGATTCAATCAGATTTAAGCTTAAATCAAGAACCAAGCCTCTTAATTTGAGCGGATTTCTTTTTGATTTAAGCTTAAATCTGATTGAATCAAGAGTATTTTTTCTTGTCAATGTTTTCAAGAGTCTGGACCCTACATCCAATGTGGTTTTTTTTTCCAGTGAATATCCAAATTTTTCAAAGACTACACTTATGCGCCTTGTCCCCCAAGCCCCTCAAATGAAGTATTTATACTTTTGGCAAAGGTTTTACTCTTCATCCGTCTCTATTAAAAATTAATGCCCAACATTCTTTCATGTGAAGGGGGGGGGGGGGGAGTTTTCAGGGTACTACGTAACGGAATGATTCCTGCAATGCCGTGCGTTCACTTCAATCGATTTACGAAAATAATTTTCCTCTTACTTATCTGCCCCTGCGTTTAAGTCTTCAAGAATACTGTGTTTTTTTTCCTGTGTGGTTTCTTTATATTTGTTGTTAATTTGTCCTCTCTAATCTGTGTTTTATCTCTGTCTGCAGATTTCCCTAAAAAAGCACAATGGCAGCTAGTCTGAAGAACCGTTTGGGAGTCCAGGAAGTGACGGACGTGAAGAGCGGGTTGGGCAAAGCGCTCGTTGCCGAGGCTCTGGGCACGCTCTTCATCAACTTCTTCGGGTGCCTCAGCGCCGTCAACTTGGTCGAACCCCAGGCCGCACCTAACCTCGTCCTCATCGCCCTTACTTTTGGATTTATAGTCTTCGTCGCTGTCCAGGTGAGCTTCCCCTCTCCCGTACTCATTTTTCTCCGCAGGGTTCCAGCCCGCCCAACACGAAATATTGCAGCAATATTGCAACAATATTGTCAATATTGAAACAATATTGTCATGTAAATATTTCCTTAAATACACTGCAGAAATATGTTGACAATATTGCTAAAATATTTCATGACAATATTGTAACAATATATTTATAAAAATGTTTTAAATATATTTACAAAATATATTTATGTAATTACTTTTAAAACAGTTTGTAAAATATATTTACAAAATATTTTAAAATTATTTTAGAAATATTAGTTTAAAAATATTTGTTTAATATTATCTTAAAAATATTTTATAAATATTTTTGTAATATTTAAAAATTAATTGCTAAAATGGCAAAAAATGGTTTGCGATTTCTGCAATTTGCTTTTTTTGCTAAAATGCCCACCCTCGTGGCGAGAACGACAAAACAATTTGCAAAAGTGGTAATTTTATTGTGCGAAAATGGCAAACTATACTTTTGCGAAATTAACATTACTAGTTTATGCTATTATGGCTAAAATTTTTGCTAGATTTTCAAAATGTTTGCCAAATTAGCGTATGGTTTTGCTCTGTTTACCAATTATTTTGCGGAACTTACTAAAATCAATCGCTAGAAAAAAGAAAGGGGGGGGGGAAGAAAAGACAAAAAGAAGGGAAAAAAATAAATAACATAACATAAATACATCGACATAAATTCAAACTAGGAAAAAGCTCAAATAATTAAAACTGGAAAAAGACGCAATTATAAAAAACAGTAATTTGGTAAAGAAAAAAATGAGAGAGAGTTAAAAAAAACGAAAATTTGTAATACATGAATAGGAATATGTTGAGTACAATTAATAAAGAATTTGAAACACAAATTACAGGATGAAATAAAAAATAATAAATAAATAATAAATAATAAATTCTGGTAAAATATTATAAGAATCCGTCAATAAACAAACATATTACGGACTCAGAGGCCTGCGATAGTTAAGAGATTGAATTTACGGGCCCATCTACATCAAGCCTGGCTGGTCTGGTGGTAAAGTACTGGACTTCGGATATCAACTCCACCCCGAGGCGTGGGTTCTAATCCCGACTAGGACGGCGCGGATTTTAAGGTCAGTAACAACTCTACGATCCACAACCTGGACGCATGTGTACATTAGAAAGAAAATTAGTACCAAAGACGTCTCCTAGAGTGCGCGCACACGGATATGGAATATGATAACCTCATCGCAAGTAAATATTTTTAAAATATATTATCAATATTACCTTGACAATATTGCTGCAATATTGTCAGGGGGGCGGACAACAAACTATTGCAGCAATATTATTTCGATATTGTTAAAATATTGTTAAAATGTTTTTGACAATATTTCAGCAATATTTTTAAAATATTTCCGTGTTGGGCGGGAGTGGCGTGGCGCGCATTGGCGGATCCAGCAAATTGGCAACATTGTTTTCCTCTATTTAACCTACGGAAATGTATCGATTCTTGAAGGGGCCAGGTGCTCCGACAAAAATCGATTACTTAACATAGATGTAAATGGAGGGAATCCGGTGTTGCCAAATTGCTGGATCCGCCTCTGGTGGCGCGAGCTTTGCGATGTATCTGGCGCAGGCAAATAGTAAAATCAGGCATTTCGTCAAATGCCTAGGCAAATAGTCAAATATTCTAACTTAGATTGAAATCCTGATTCTTTTCCTAATTTCAGACAAAATAATTCATTGCTCCTGCAAGAAAAAATTCTCAGTAAAAATTTGCACACAATAGTATGTTAAACAATTTTTAGCTCCTGAAGAGACACTGATCTTGAAATTTTCAGCACGTCGCGTCGTAAAGTACAAAATTTTTGGAATTTCAACAGTTAAAAATATGAGAGGCGATCATTGGAAAAGGAAGAGACAAAAAGAGTTCGTAGGTTTGATGAGTTATTTTTCCAAAAATAGTGAAAAATCGTGAGCTCCTCGTCATAAATTCGCAAAATTTTGTAGACCGTTAAAATTTGACTATCTGCCTAGGCATTTGACAAAATGCCTGAATTCACTATTCGCCAGCGACATATCGATCGATTTGCCGTTTAAACCTATGGAAAAGAATTGATGGACAGAGTGTTTTCAACGAACATCTAAATAATCGATTCATTATCTTAACTTCAAATAGGGAAATATCGATAATCGATTGCCCACGCCACTGCTGGGATCTTCCACGGGAAAAAGGACCTAAGCAGTGGCGTGGCGTGAATTGCAATATATCGATTGCTGTGCCATTTAAACCTATGAAAAAAGATCGATTATCAGGGTGTTCGCAGCGAACACCTTAGTAATCGATTCTTTACCATAGCTTCAAATGGCGAGATATCGATAATCGATTATTCACGCCACGCCACTGGACCTAAGTCCAGTCAAGTTAGCTGGGTTTTGAGTTTTCAGGACAGCGATTCTGCTCAAGTAGCACAGTGCAGTGAATATTTTGAAATAAAATGGTAATTTTTCACCATTTTTCACTAATTTCACCAAGGTACATGGTGGTAAGGTACAAGGTAATCATACATCTCCACGCGTAAGTTATTTCTAAGTATACACTTAAATGAGTAGGTGAAGTTCCGTTGCATTGAATGTTAAAAACCATCACAATACTTCGCTTATTGAGATATCCGTCTCATAATATAGTTTATTTAAAATGATTTCTACTTTGAATTGCTCAAACTGTTCCTGTTCCTTGTTTTAATTTAGAATGCATTATTTTCAGTCCGTGGGGCATGTGAGTGGTGCTCACATCAACCCTGCCATCACCGTTGGGCTTCTCGTGACCGGCAAAGTTACGATCATTAGGGCTTTCCTCTACATCGTCGTCCAAGTCCTCGGCGCCATCGCTGGCTCAGCCATCCTCAGGGTATGTTGCAATTTTTCATATTTTACATTTTTTATTTTACCATGTCATCCTCATGTAGATTATTACGACGTCGCCCGTAGATGATCAACAACCACTTCCATAAAAAGTAGGAAAGATGTGCGGGAGGACGTTTAGTATCCTCGGAGACTTAAACACGGGAGTAGGAAAGTAAGAGAGAAACTCGTCTCGTAAATCGATTGAACTTAACGCGTAGCGTTTGCAGAAATCATTTCAGGGCATAAAACAAGGGAACCTAATCAAAAACACATGCGGGAGGACATCCAGTATCCTTGGAGACATAAACGCAGGGGAAGAAAAGTAAGAGGGATTCTCGTAAATCGACTGGAGTTAACAAGTACACTGGAAAAGAAAAACACATTGGATCTAGAGTCCAGACTCTTAAAAACATCGACAAGAAAAAATACCCTTGATTCAATCGGATTTTTGCTTAAATCAAGAACCAAGCCTCTGAATTTGAGCGGATTTCCTTTTGATCTAAGCTTAAATCTGATTGAATCAAGAGTCCTTTTTCTTGTCAATGTTTTCAAGAGTCTGGAATCTAGATCCAATTTGTTTCTTTTTCTAGTGTAGCGTTTGCAGAAATCATTCCATTGCATAAAACAAGGAAACCTAATCAAAAACACGTGCGGGAGGACATTCAGTATCCTTAGAGACTTAAACGCAGGGGTAGAAAAGTAAGAGGAATTCTCGTAATTCGACTGGAGTTAACACGTACACTGGAAAAAAAAAACACATTGCATCTAGAGTCCAGATCTTCTCCTAGGAAGGTGATAGGTGCGCGATTGTAAAGCTTGAGCCAAAAACGGTCTTACATTTTCCTCGAGATAGTATAACTTTACAACTATCGAAATTTACTCAGATATATCTGAGTGTTTTTCGATCTCAACATCGAACTATGCATATATGGAGGCAGAATGGAGGCTCTCATACAAAAGCCTGCTCTGATTTTCTTTCTTCTCGTGGCAATATTTTTGTAAGTATCAGCTTTTAATTAATTTTCTTACCCTTTTACAGGCACTGACACCCTCCTCATACGACGGAGGTTTCGGGGTCAACAAGCTCGCCAACAACTTGACTCCCATTCAGGGACTCGGAATTGAATTCATCCTTGGATTTATCTTGGTTCTCGTCGTCTTCGGAGTGTGCGATGCCAACAGACAGCACACACAAACTATTGCTGCCCTCACCATTGGTCTCACCGTCGCTGCTGGACATCTTGCCACGGTGCGTTTTGAAAAAAACATTTTTAAACAATTTCAAACAATTAATCAGCAGTTAACGCCAATTTCAGGAGTCCTTTGGTTGGAGATGATTTGTTAGGTCGTAACATTTACCCAAGAATAAACCGCCCCCCCCCCCTTTTTTTTCTAACGTAAGGAGGTCATCTTAAATTCTTGAGAGTTTAATTGAACCGATTATTTTCCAAATTACGTAAGCGCCAAAATTGCGAATGCGAGAAAAACAAGGAAATCCGTCATATTCGCTTTGTTGACAATCTTCGAATTTTTCAAAAAATGTATGTTCTTTTAGAAGGCTATTTTCGAATCATGCATGATTCATTATACCAGAAAAAACAACCCCTCATCCATCGAAGTTAAGATTTGCGCCTACATGATTTGTAAAATAATCGGTTTGAATTAGTTCACTCTAGCTCATTTTTAGTTGCATATTCTGCAATTTTCATCAATATGAACGATCTTTAAGTAGATTCTTATAAAGTTTTGGTACCAATTTTGTCTGTGTATTTTGATTTTACATCGATTATACCCGGGCAAATGAATTTCATGCCAATGCTGGTTGAGCAATTGCAATTTTAGATTTCTATCTAAGAGCTTCTTTCTACCATTAACAGCATAGGTAGTCACTTGAATATGCGGATATGCATTCACAATTTCAAATTGTGATAATAAATGCCCTGAACAATATCCTTATTATCTTAACCAAACTGAATAATTTTAAATGTATGTTCTCAGATTGACTTCACTGGAACAGGAATGAACCCTGCTCGTTCTTTTGGAGCTGCTGTCATTGAATCTTTCTGGGAAAACCACTGGGTGAGTACTATCAGGGTCTCCCTCTTGGTTTTTAAGCATAAGAGAAAGACTCATCATTTCAATGATTTCAATTCAAACTGCGCTCTACAATACAAAATAATCGTATCTGATCATAGACTTTTATTTGTCGATTGTAATCATCGATAAATCGATACGCAAACTTTGAGCTTACAGGAATCCTGGTCATTATTAGTAACCTCTTCCCAGTAGTGTTACTGAGGAAACTCAAATTCGTAATGAAGAAGAAAGTGCGTAGTGAGAAAAAAATCTATTAAAATTCTTACTCCATGAAGATATATCTAGATCAAAATTTCCTTGTCAAATCCGAAAACCATATATTTCTAACAAAATAACACTTCAAATACAATAATCAAAATTTTAGGGGATGTACTTAAATGTTCTCCTTTCAGTACTGCTTTAGAATTTTTATGATAATTTTTAAAGAGGACAAGAGAGCAATGATGTGCCTCCCAGAACTTTGATTTTATATCCAAAAAAGTTATTTATTTATCTTATTTTTAGAAAGACATAGTTTAAATAGCTAATTTATGATTTGTAATAAAATAAACTTCAGCGTTATCAGCCAATTTGCTTCTTAAATTTGCAAATCTTTGAACTAAAAAAGGTAATAAAGTAATTTATTTAGAGTGTGCTCATCTAAACTTGTACCCCATTTATTTTCAGGTATTCTGGGTCGGACCAATCTTGGGAGGAATTGCTGCCAGTTTGCTCTACACCTACACTCTTGCTGCCCCTGCTGCTGGAGAATACAGTCCAGTCAATGTTGAAGAGAAAGAGGTACGTTTCTATTAATGCGTGCGCATAAAAAAGTAAAATTTACATTCTTAGGCAATATGTTCCTCAGCTCTATGAGAAAGCATCTTGCAATTGAGGACACCGCACTAAGAACAGCCTATAGGCGTATAGGTCGTTATTACGCCCATCTGCTTTTCGGATTCTACATACCCTGGACTATGCTGTGGTAGTGATAGAATATAGATAGGTAACGGCTCGAGGTCGAAAAACCTTTTTTTTCCGAGTTAAGTCAGGCTTCTGGATCGATGGGTGCAAGAACGACCTATACGCGCGACCTTATCATTCTCAGTTCGCGGGCATCGGCGCGGCGCGGCGATAGTGATGGCTCGATTTTTTTAGCTCATTTTATAAAGATTTGTTTTTATTTCAGAAAAACGAGCTATTGAAATAATTTATTCTCCTCTCAAACTAGCCATTCCTCCAAAAATATATACTTCGCATGTTGCCACCAAGATGACTGTTGGGCGTAATACGGGCTCATAAACTTAAGGGCCTATAAGGTGCTAGTTACCCCTCTCTTTACTCACTATCGATATTCTTTCCTTTTGCGTTAATCATGCGTGATTAAAATGATTTATATGTCATATTGCCACCAAAATGACTGTTGGACGTAATAACGACCTATAAACCGCTTTTTTAAATTAAATATATTAGAGTGTAAACCCAACATGTATCGCAAAATCTACCCGGCATCCTTCAATAGAAGGGTTAGGTCACCCAAAAACACCAAAACAGGGTACCTGCGTAGAAAAGTCTGCGCAGTACATCAACAACAAAACTTTAAATGTGTTTTTCTCAAAACGCGGTTTCCAGTTATAGGCTGTTCTTGGTGCGGTGTCCTCAATTATTGGAGGCTATTAATACCAGTGCATTATATCAAATCATCAATTGAAGGTATTCTTTTTCACTGCTCACTGAATTGAGAAAAGTAGACAAAAATAATTGTCTAAAAGGCTTCATTTTCAAAGCAGCCTCACAGATTTTATTGCAAGTTTTTTGCTTTTGGAGCTTGGAGCTGTATGATCATAACTGCATTTAATTGATCTGAAATATACCAACAAAAAATGCAAAGACCTTTTTGCCTGAAGTTTAAAATACAGGTTTCGGATTTGTACATCTGGTTTTTAGCAATAATTTGATCATCAATTTTATCATAGATAAGGAAGTGTTTTAAAGGTTGCCAAACATATAAAAGTCAGTGTTTATCAAAGATACTGATTACCGTCCTTTGACCTATACTTGAATTACAAGTACCAGTCTCTGAAAGAAATAATGACATGACACCGAAGTAATACACCTAATTGGGTTTCTTAGTCTCCTAGTAGTTGCAAGTGGGGCAGTCAGAACAAAGGAAGTCCAAATATCGTATAACTCGATTTTTCTAAAGATATTAAGAATCAGTTGTTATGCTTGGGCTCTAGACTGTAAAAATCTGATTTGATTATGATGAACTGTCCTGACAATACTTTTGCCGAAGTTTTTTTTATTTTTGTTTGCCTAACCTTTTTCATAAGAATCAAGCAAACAAGAAACAGATAACTTCTGATAATGAAACTAAGTAAAAAAAAAAATATGACCCATTTGATTTTTATATGATGCTTTGTTAAAAATCCTAAAAGAGGCTGTCTTAAATGACAAACTTTGTTCAAGTTATTGTTTCTTGTGAAACGTCTGCAGAAATTCTGACCTTTTATTATCTATTTTTGTTAACAAAAAGATCAGTGAAATAAATGGTAAGGGCAGAAATTATAATTTTCTTCACTTTTACACCTTTGCTTTGGAACATCAGCTCAGTGTTTTAAATATTTTAGAGAATTCAACACAGGAATGGAAATAACAGTTTTAACGATTTGGCATTATGACTTAGTTAATGTATATTTTTTGTTTTATTTCAGCTGAAATCTGTTGAAACTGCAAATAACTAAACTGGCAGTATTGCGTTTTCACAATTATCGAAGATCTCCACAAACAAGTGACCAATGACCAAGTGGGTTTGTCCACACACTTGCTAATGACAATGAAAATTGATAATGTACCTTGAACAGAACTTTAATGATTAAGGTTTATTTATTATTTTTTTCGCTTTATGACTAAGTTTGTAATGTTCAGACTTTTTTAATGAGAAAAGTATTTTAGAATTTTATGTAAGTACCAAGAATTAGTCTAAGATTTAATAATATGACTTGAAATCAAAGAGACCTTTCCCAACGTTTACAGTTTACAGTTTTTAATGACCAATTTTTTTAAAATAAAGTACTCTCCATTACTTGTTTTAAGATACAAATCTACTTTTCCACAAATCACAAAAATTTTACGATTGATGTACATAAAATTTGTAAATATATAAATAAAAATATATTTAATGTTAGGGATTTTTATCATATGTTATTAGAAAAAGCTGACATGAACAATTTTTAACATTTACTATCCATCAAGTAGAAAGAAAGATAATAATGGAACACGATCTGAAGAGTAAAGATGCTCAAAATGAATTTTAAAAAAACGAATTTTCTTCTTTGCACTCTCATCTCCTTTTAGAGAAATCAGAGAATCAAAATTACTGATTCATGGTGAGGTTGAGAAATGAATTTTGTTGTGCAGAAGAAGGAAACGCGCACATATGCTCAGAAAAATAGAAGAAAAATGCATTTTTAGTGTAATTATGAAGAAAAACTGTGTTCCATTTTCTTTCTTATTAAGCTGCCAATAATTTAATGGAGTGTTATCACTTTTAATTCTCAGTTTGTTTGTGGTTTGTATTTTAATATATTTTTCCTCTATCTTAGTATAATTTTTTATTGCTGTTTGCTTCCTACTTACTGATTACTTCCACTTTTGGAAAATAATACACTTACAGGAGAGAATCTACAAAATATGACTTACTTGATTTATAATCATCTCAAAATTTCATTGCGTTTAATCGCTCATAGCATTTGTTTAATTCCTTCATTGTCAGATTACATTCCTGAACATTGCAATAGTAGATGGGACTTAATTTTGGCTAATTCTAAAATACTATCAATAGCTTCATTCCAACAGTTAAGTCTTAAATTCTGAAGCAAGATAATTTTACAATCTGGAAGAGTCAAAGAAATAGGGTTGTTACACTATACATATTGGTGACCTAGTCTGTCAGCTTTTCTGCTGAGGACTGTACTGCAAAATCTTTTTACCTTCGTATGTTTCTATGGTCCCTATTTCTTCTTGTAGTCCCTTTTTTCCAGGACATTTTTTTACATGACTTTGTACAATTTTGTACCTCATTGAAAACTGAAATAAAACTATTGCTGTTTCAAATTAAACTATGTGTTTTCTTATGATTTTTACAAAAAAATTAACTGTCCTATGTCACACAAAACTAATTATTTTTTTTTTCAATGATATAATAGTCTCATGAGGAAACTGGAAGAAAAAGTGACCAATAATACTACGAGGAAAAATTTGCTGAATATACGACAAAACTGTGGCATATAAGCATAAGAAAAAACTTAGCAGCTACATGTACAGGGTGTTTCAGACCACCCGTACCAGGCCTTTTTCTCGGTTGGTTTAGGTCGTACGAAGTCGGAGACCGCGGGGTTGAATAGGGAATTGACCCCAAGGAATCCGAATTTCGTGGTCCCGAAACCCCCCCCCATCCCCCCTCGGGGGGTAAAGGGGGGGTCACGATGCTAAAAGTCACGGTTCCCGACCGAATTGCGGATAGATCGCATCAGAATTGAAAAGCACGGAAAATTTCACGTGAAATTGACCCCTAAAAATCCAAAATCGGACCACCCAAGGCCCAAAAATGACCCCCTAAAGAGGGGGACAGTACCCCCCTCCATAATTTCTCTTCGGTCTCAAAATTGACGTAAATTCTCCAGAAAAAGACGGTTTCCCAGGTAATCGACCCCGAGAAATCCAAATTTTATGGTCCCGAAGCTCCTCTAGCCCCCCTTGGGTGGTAAACGGGGGGCCCAATTTTAAAAATCGGGGCTCCTTTCCGAATCGCAAATTGATTGCATCCAAATTGAGGAGCATTTACACCTTAAGTGACTCCTAAGAGTTCTAATAGACCCCCTGAACGGCAGAAAGTAACTCCCTGAGGAGGGGGGCCTCGCCCCCGCCAAAAATTTCTCAGGATTCCTCTTTGGTCGCAAAATTGACGTCGATTCTCCAGAAAAAGACGGTTTCCTATGTAATCGACCCCGAGGAGCTGAGGGAACATGAAATTTAGAGTCCCCGGGGTTGATTACATAGGAAACCGTCTTTTTCTGGAGAATCGACGTCAATTTTGCGACCAAAGAGGAATCCTGAGAAATTTTTGGCGGGGGCGAGGCCCCCCTCCTCAGGGAGTTACTTTCTGCCGTTCAGGGGGTCTATTAGAACTCTTAGGAGTCACTTAAGGTGTAAATGTGTTCTGCTCCTCAATTTGGATGCAATCAATTGGCGATTCGGAAAGGAGCCCCGATTTTTAAAATTGGGCCCCCCCGTTTACCCCCCAAGGGGGGCTAGAGGAGCTTCGGGACCATTAAATTTGGATTTCTCGGGGTCGATTACCTGGGAAACCGTCTTTTTCTGGAGAATTTACGTCAATTTTGAGACCGAAGAGAAATTATGGAGGGGGGTACTGTCCCCCTCTTTAGGGGGTCATTTTTGGGCCTTGGATGGTCCGATTTTGGATTTTTAGGGGTCAATTTCACGTGAAATTTTCCGTGCTTTTCAATTCTGATGCGATCTATCCGCAATTCGGTCGGGAACCGTGACTTATAGCATCGTGACCCCCCTTTACCCCCCGAGGGAGGATGGGGGGGTTTCGGGACCACGAAATTCGGATTCCTTGGGGTCAATTCTTTATTCAACCCCGCGGTCTCCGACTTCGTACGACCCAAATCAACCGAGAAAAAGGCCTGGTACGGGTGGTCTGAAACACCCTGTATGATACAGGCTGCAAATTTTTTAAGGAGAATCAATTTTAAGAACCCAAAATCAAACTTTCTTGTATCAATTTTTTGGAAATTGAAAAGATCAATTTTTTGGAAATTGCAAAGATTAATGTTTTGAAATTTGCAAACATCAACTTTTTGGAAATCGCAAAGATCAATTTTTGAATTGAGCTTGCAAAGTACACTTTGATGCAAATTTTATCGAAAATCAATCTGGTTGCAAGTTTGCAGTATCTAAGTTTTCTACATTCCACAAATAATGGAATAAACTTGCATTGATGAATGAAATCAAGAAGAATTCTACATATATACAACAAAATAATGAGTTTATTCATAATTTACATGATATATCTCAGTGTTTCCAACACGTACAAACAAAAAATTAACATTGTACAGTTTCAAACAGTTTCCAGAACCAGAAAAACAATACCAGCGTTTATCCAGTCTCATTTCATGCCTCATGGAGGGTAATAACCCTACAACTTGGAAACAGGTTATTTATTTATTTTTATTTTTTGGTTGTTGTAAATTGACAAAGTTCTCTAAATGGCAAGGAAAGTAAAAATTAAAAATGACCAATACAGGGGACTCCATTAGAGCAATCATAGAACTTGATTTTACGCAGTATATTGACTACATTGAAACACAAAAGTACTAAAGTAATTTGTAAATGTTTCAAGTTTCTATTTTCTCTTTTTTTTTCTTTTTTGCTTATTCTCTTTTAATGCTTGCATTCTGTTCCTCTGCTAATTAGTTTTCATTTATTTACCTTTAATGATGAAGTATTTTTTGTTTTGTTAAGTTCATTGGTCGTTCACTGTTTATTCAGTGGGTTCTTCTATGGGAACGAGTGGTTCTTCGGTGAGAAGTAAACCATGCTCCCAGAAATCAGTGAGCAGCTGAAGCTGTAACACAAAAAAGAGAACATTCATTAAAAAAACTCATTGCTCAAAATGAACTTTTTCACTTTTTGGTGGGTTTTTCCAAGAAATTGGTTGCATAATTTCTTGTTACCTATATACTGCACCTATTTCTGATCTTATCCAATGAAAAGAAAAAATAAAACACAAAAAGAGCTAGGATACAAGATAGACCATAACTTGTCAAATCACAGATATGCATTTCTGAAGGATGTGCAGAAACTTTATCGAAACAAGTTGACTGATATCATGGATTAGAATGCTGCGTTAGTTGAGAGATTCGCTGCCAGCAAAATTTGATAATTTTTATACACCATGTTCCATTTAGCCTCCTAAGTTTTAGAACCGAAATACTTCCTTTGTTCTGATACCGACTTCCAGAAAATTGAGGCTGAAAAGTGAATTTTCCAGCCCTTGAGCACTAGTTGAAACACAGTATCTCATGGAATTCTGGCACCGTTGCTGTACTGCACTAGTAAGTAGGTGGCTTTATTCCTTTATCAATGCAGGGTTTCCGCAATTCCTTCATTTTCCAATTTTCTGACTTTTCTGTGATTCCAAAGTTTCTAAATTCTCTGAATTTTTCAACCTTTTCCAAAAACTTAGAACAAAACTGCTACTTAGATTTTTTTCTGTGCTAATATGCTAACTCGCAAAATTCCCTGATTTTCTCCCATGAATTTTCTCAGTTTCAATGGTTTGTTTGGGTCGCTGTGCATTTTCTGGCTTTGTAGGTTTTCAAGACCGCCAGACGCCCTTCAGAGATGTCGACCTTCTTTTATCACGTACCCAAAAGGATCTTTGACTTCGCTACTCAGTTGCAGAAAACTGAGATAGTCATAATGTTGATGCACTAATTTGCCTCCTCCTCAAATGTTAACAGATCAAATGAATCGGGATGAGCAAAAACCGCTTATATCCATTTTTCCAGTCTTCAGTTTTTTTGAGTTGATAATACTTTTCGGAGTTGGATGCAACCATGAAAGTGGCGTTAATACTCGTCTTTGGGTTACCTTAATCCCGAAACGAGTCCTTTCATCACTTGTATGGTTGTATCAACTCTTTAAAAGTATTATCAACTCAAAAATAAATTTATGGTTGTATCAACTCTTTAAAAGTATTATCAACTCAAAAAAGAAAGACTGGAAAAATGGGCGTTAGCAATTTTCGCACGTCCCGATTCAAAGAGTTGTATCTTATTACCGGATACAACAGTGCAGATTATATGGTTTTAAACAAAAATGAAAATAAATTGACAATATGGACACTATATGTACTTACTATTTCGTCCTCATTTGAATGGCCTAAATCTTCAATTTTCACAAACTTTGGGTAGCTTTTAATGAGCGATATTACACAACCAACTAGAGAATCAGGGACAACTAAAAATTGAGGGTCATTTCCATGGTATTCTAAGGAATTTTCTAGGGTGTAATATAATCGAGCTTCCAATTCACGTAAACCAGTTTCCTCATCAGGCTCACTTTCCTCTTGTACCAACCTGAAAAAATCAAAACCAGATAAACATATTTATTAACATGCTATAAAAAAAGGGAAAAGCCGCTGAATACATTATAGTGATAGGAGATTCCCTCCTTCGAAGTAAAAAATAATACTCAAGATTTTTAAAATAAAACAATATATTTAGACAGAAATTCCTGAACTCTCAATTTTGAACACTTCAATAAATAACAATCACATTGAGTTCAAAAATTGCCTCGCTTCAAGTTAGATTAAAGTAACCTTTTTTTTTGTGCCCTTTTTCTTAAAACATGCACCGTTATAAAACATTACCAGGAAAATTTTAATTTTAATTTATAAATAAAATTAAAATTTTTTGGGATCCTAATCCCTTCATTTACATACGGTCACACTTGAAAACCATTATAACTGCATATTACATACATGCATGAAAGTCGCTCCTACAATGCACTCTGGCGCTTGGCGACACCCGAACCCCATGTGCCTACCTTCCCAAAGATTATCAGACAACTGACAACGCAACGTCTCCTCTTCAACGCCCAGCTGTCATTCCTTCATAGAACGTCCCTGTCGCCTTTTTTTAGGCGGTACCCAATCCAAAACTTGTTTGAGCAACCTCTCTTCCAACATTCTTTGCCCAAGTCCATAACTCACTAACTGCCTGAGCATGACGCAATGCATGATATCACTTCCAACCTTCATCTCTTGGCAAATTCTTTTATCACAGACACTGCCCTGTCTTGAGATGCCTGCAGTCCCCCAAAAGTCCATTTTAGTTGCCCTTCTCATATCTTCCGTTCGCTTTGTTAAAAGCCACACTTCACTACCATAGAGCACAATATTTTTCACAATGCCCACCACTGTGAGAGGTAACTCAATATTGAACTTTAAAAATGTAAGCTTTTGTTATAAAGTAAAAAAATCATAGAAATAAATTTGCCTTACCGACAGCAATGACGGCGAATAAATTTAATACTCGAACTTGGGTCTAGCTGAACTCGATTAATAACATGACCTTCATGAGTCATACGCAAACCAGAATCCACAGTGCAGCTTAATTCCTCTGAAAAACAAAGAAACTTTCATTTAGAAAAAATTGATAAGGTGGTCCAACTATAGAATTACTGCAGGTAAGAAGAATTTCTTCTCCCTTGAAATTCAGCACATTTTCATTCCAAGAATTTCGTGAGAATTTTTGAAAAAGATGTTATTTACCACATTTCAACATACAGTGTCAACAAGTTGAAAATGATGTATAGCTGCAAAGCATGAAATTTGAGACAAATCATCAAAATTTCAGACCTACAAGGAAATGAATGGTATGTTAATAATCAAACTTATGGAGCACATGAAGGAGTCAATTTTGGTTAAAATTGTCCGAAATTTCAGTTTTTCATAGATAAATTTTTGAGTTTTGTAGGGATGATGTATTCGAGATTCATGTAGCATTTTCTGAGACCCCCAAAAAAAGATGCACAGCTAGCAAAACAACTGTTCTTCTAGGATAAATGATACTTGTACGTAAAAATATATTGAAAAGAGCGAACTGCATTTTTCCAAAATAAGAAGATAGATTTTTGAAGTATTGAGAATGACTACGAACAAATTGCGGTTCCATACATAAAATGTTCAGGTAGTCAGTCATTAAGTAGCATTTTGCAGAGTCATATTGAAAAAAGTCTTTGAATTGCGATTTTACTGTATCGGACGGCTCAAATTATGTTCATAGATCGTAAAAGCTTGGTTCTTGCCATGTTCTGATTTGAACCACAATATATCTTTAATACTTTACCAGTCATGGATCTTCAAGATTTGCAACACGACAATCTTACAGAACACAGCAGGGTATTTTTTTACAGGCTTGGATTTTTTTAGGGTACAGTGTCCTCCTTATGGTAAAAAAATTGCTGAATATTCGAGACCACCTAAGTTACAGAGAATCTGGCTATTTCTGTGTGAGAATTTTTTACCTAATGTCAGCACAGGCGGTAGCGCATCATGCATGAACGAAGTTGCTACGCTATCCACTGCTGAGTCAAGATCTATATAATCAACTACTCGGTGGAGCAATGATTTTACATGCTCTATAAGCTGACGTTTCTCGTCAGAGGTCTCCCCACTTTGAGCAAAGCCGAACTGATTGATCATATTTAATGGAAGGCCTTTCCGCAACTCAATGTCCGATTTTATAGCTGAATGCAATGCTACAGGTAGTGCCTGAAACAAGAAATGATTATATTGAGTAAATTTCTACTTTTCGTTAATTCTATATACCACACTAAGCTTAGAATTTATGAGCCTATTATCTCAGTCTGACATGCAGGTAATTTTTAAAATTACAAACTGAAGTCCCCATACCCATTGCAGTTCTTGAAGAAAAATTCATATTACGGGTTTGCTTCTCAATTTATTTTGGAAACCATGGTTTGTTTAAAACTTATCTCACGACTCACCCCTACTATTATTAGCAAGTTCTTTTGGTTCCTGGATTATTTTTTTCCTTTCCATAGCAATTTCAAACACAATACGATTTACGTATGTTTAAATACTGACTACAGAATTGAGTCAACTGGATTCTGAAGCTTCTTGATATTTTACCTACAACAAGGAGTATTTTTGTACTCAGACCAAGAGTTGACGCGACTGCTTTCACTATTGAGGGATAACAAGAGCGAACGGTGTTTTCAATGGACCCAGGCTAAAAAATTGTCTTCTCGGTTATGGTTTGCAATTAGACTTGATTCCTAGTTCCTCAATTTATGTTTGCTACAGTGGCTGCGCACTTTTTATACGTATTATGAGCATTTATGCAAGTGAACACGAGAGTGACTTACTTTTTCTAGAAGATCTGCAAAAGAGTTGCGCTGATACACAGATATTGTGACATGCAGAGAATGATAATCAGGATCAGTGCAACCTTGATGGATGTAACCTCTGGGAAAATACAACATATCTCCTGCTTTTAAAGTCACTTCCATGACCGGTTCATCTAGTTCCTCTTCTGTTAAGTTTCTACTTGAAAATCTAGGTAACTCCTCAGCTGGTAACCTGAGCAAGAATATTTTAAAAGCATGCAAAAATAGGAAACATCGGTGGAACAACAGGAAACAACAATATAAAACATAGGAGAAAAGTTTTTAAGATATTTTGCAATGCAGGTGTAGACTTTGTTGATTCATGAACTGCATAAAAGGGAATTATCCCCATCAGACCATTTCAACATCTTAAAATAATAGAATAAAAACTGGGCTGCCTTGTATGGATTCGAAAATTTTAAGATACTCTGAAACAACTGAGGGAAAAATAAAATATTGGAAGCTAGTGGTATATTTAGGTATATTCCAGACAAATACTTGGTTGGTTTTTTTTTTACAATTTCCAATGAGTAAAACTTATTGCTAACAAAAGCGCACCGAGTGCAAATCAATTTTATTGTTTTTGGTGTAGAATTTTGCTGACCAACCACACAACGAACCGACTTCTTGTTTCTTGAAAAACCCAGTTTCTTGTAGCTGAATAATGCCTGATTAAGTTTTAAGAAAGTTGAGAGGACAAAGCACATTTCACATAACTTATTCGTTGCTAAGTGCAACATAGGCCGAACATCTGAAATAAAAGGATCTACAGGTTGATGTTTTTGATATTTTTGCTTTTGCAACCTTTTAGGAGTGAAGCAATTGAATTTTCTAGTAGAATTGAGTCTTTAAAAAGACAGTTAATCATCATCTTATTTTTAGTAAAAATGGAGAAAATCAAGTATGATAGAGGGAAGGTTTGAGGCTTTCTGCATCCTAATTCTCAATCAACCCTGCTTTTCAGGATGCTAAACTGCTCTGCCTTTGCTGTCCAGGTAAGACATGCATATTACAAGGGAAAAAAATATTATCATCTGAGTGAGTGCTTACCTTGGTTTGTACACTTTCCATTTCTTCTGTCCTTCGATTTGAAGAATGAAAGCCTCTATATCATCAAAATGAGGTGCAAAACCCTGAGAGTCTGGTGGTGTCAAATATGCATTTGCACCAACAAAACAACCAAAATATTCCTGCATCATAGCGTTGACAGTGTGTAAGTTTTTGCAATATGTTTGCGGATTCAGAAGACGAATGCTGCACTTATTTTCGTAAAAATCCCAAACAACATGCGGCAGTGCTCTTCCGACTGAGTTATGCGTTTCTCGTTCCCCGTTCGTATATGATGTTACATCTAAATTTTTTCCAAAGATGATACTGTTGTTACGCAACATTTCATCAATTTGTGGAGTACTCAAGAGAGCTGAATAGTAATCTGGCGTTTTTCGGCAGACAAAAACAGGTTCTTTTTCCCAAGTTTTACTGAAACAGGGAAGAAAACAATGTGATATTATGACCGCAATGGCAATCAATTGAAATGAAAAAAAGATTATTCTTGAGGTTTCTACTACTAAAGAGGGTGAAACCACTATGGGCCTCCCAAAGCGGTTATCATATTTTTCTTACTAATTCATTCGCGTAGTCATTTTGCATAAAATAAAATAGGTGCATTGCATATTCCTAAATAATTTAATAATGCAGTTCTTCCAAATGTATTCCTTACTTAATAGAAGCAACTGCATCTGTCTATGGAAAATAATTTAAATTTCTAAAACAATTATTGCTTGATTGTTTCTGCCTCAATGGTGGTAATTTTTCAACAGAGACACTCAAAATAACGATTAGTGAATTTATCTGTACTGCAATACAAAATTGTCACAAGTTACGCAAATTTTAGAGAGTATAGAGACCTCTTCTAATAAAGAAAATTACAAAAGCTAACCGACAATCTCTCTTGGATTCAGCCATTTTTAGGGAAAAATTACCACTGGAATGTTTTGAAACTCTTTGTGATTTTTTTTCTCTGTTTGGAAAATGATCTACAAAGGTTTCATACATCAAAAGAGGTTTTGATTCTTCAACAAAATGAAACAGAGTTAGAGATTCTAGAATTCTGCAGTAATGATACAAGGCTTAAGCCATCATTATTTTATTACAGGATGGCTTTAAGATATCAAGAACACTTACGGCTCCAGTCATCCGTGCAAGTTGGTGATCAAAGAAAAGCGTCCGATTAGATTTCCCTTGACCGATGGTTATACTGCCTTTAGTCATCAACCTGCAGGGCAGACTGGTGCACATTAGGTGCCCTAATTCTGCATGAAATTGTGACTGACAATTTGCAATTTTTTTTAAAGATGTAGGCAAAACTTTTTAAATTAAAACTATCTTTTCTAAACATTCAGGGAAAAAAGCGTTGAATAGAAAAAAGTGTCTACCTGCGATGAGTTTGTACAGATATAATATGAAACTATAATACTTATTTGGAGGGTGTTTTCAGAAGGGTGTTTTCCTACTTTCACCACCAATATTTCTTTAACTGTTGAATAAGTGTCTGCTAATCAAATATGAAATTATATTCATAAATAATATGGTTCCTTCAACTTCATGGCACCTGATAAGGAGCTCACACGCTAATCGGACGTATTTATGCTAAAAGGAACTATGTTGCACGCAAACCCTGTGCGCATAGTTCCTTTTAGCATAAAAACGTCCAATTGTGATACTATACTTAGCTTGATATTAATAAAAAGTTACCTCATGAAATCCTCAATAGAGAGAGGAGAAATCATCCAATTGACCACATCTTCACCAGATTTTGTACTGTCATGAGTGAAATCTGCCTTTTTGGACTTCATTTTTTGTTTTTTCTTGTCTTTAGTTGTTTGCAATTTAGCATTATCAAAGGCAACAGGTACAATTTCAAAATCATCATTGCTGTCAACAGCTTCAACATCATCATCATTCTCATCATTTTCACTTTCTAATTCATCGTTATGAATTTTCTTTTTGAGTTTGATTTTCGCATTTCCGTTCATACTTGCTTCCTCTCCTACAGCTGGAAGATCATTCTGAAATTTGAGCTTTTTATTAGATTTATTCTTTAATTTTTTCTTTCTTTTCTTAATTTTCCCATCAGTATTTGAAGGGCCTTCACCGTTAGATAGTCCAATCAACTCTCCTGACTCACTCACACCATTTTCGGCAAAAGAATCACCATTGACAGCTTCACTTTCTTCATACTTCTTCTTGAGTTTCCTCTTCTTCTTCTTCGATATGTGTGTGGCAGCAGCTGGTTTCATGGCTTTGTAAGTGGCAAAGGCTGATAATGGGGTGTCCATGATCTTCAACCTAAAAAGAACAAAATGCTTGAATTATTTGTAGTGGGTGTCAAGAATTTACAATCAAGGATTGACAGCTAGAAGCTAGAATGGATCATAGTGAGCACAGGGGTGGATACATCTATACTGCTTTAGAAGAATGAGAAAAAACTTTCTTCAATATTTGGGGGCAAGCATAAAATCAATTATTATCATAGGAGCGTTTAAGGTGAATCCAGGCTTCGAACTTCGCGATTTGGCCACCATGTCGCGCTGCTCAGAATAGCCGTATATATTTGCCAAAATAATAAAAACCGTAATACTTATTCAAGATTGGGGATCTAGGGGATATAGCAACATACTTGAGGAACACTCAGTAAAAAATCTTCTCAAAATTCCCCAAAATAACGTTGTAACTACGGCGGAAAGTAATCCCTTTGTGACAATGGGAAAGAGAGAGACAGAATACAAAGGATGCGGTTGAGCACTCGGCTGCCGCCACTGAGCTGAAGGTTTCAGCCATACTTTCTCTGTGCTTGTAATTCTAATTGCCAATATTTTTGGCTCAAAAAATCATCTATAGCTTGTGGATCTGCTTTTTGTGATTTGAACAATATTATCTCAGTAATCGTGGAAGGAAAGTGAAATTCTCAGTGGTGACTGGTGGCGCTACCTCTAATCTTGAATTATCCCTAATCGAACCCTAGATTCACCTTAATATCAATAGGGGCAACTATTACTGTCGTTCTGAGCTACTACCTATAGAGAGACATGGTCGGACATAGACAAAAAGCAAATGTCTGTGGTCCTCTCATTTAGTTCATAAATTTGAAATTGAGGAGTGATGGCAGAAAAAAATTGTTCTTTCTCACAGATAAGATAGCGTCCCATGGTTTGAACCATGTGTAGAAAGAAACGTTTTCATCGTTCACTAACTAGTAGGGTACCTGCTTTGCCCCATTCTATTCTCAGCAAATTTTCTTGATGCTCCATACATTGACAGGGTTTCTCAAAGAAGGCTTTTTGGATGAGGCTACCCTCTAAAATATTATGCCTGTCCTCCCTACATTGCAACCGTTCAAACACACCGAGCCATTTGTATCTTCGACCTTTCAATGGCACTGCCAACATGTAGCTGCCACAAATAGCTGAGTTGAGTTGGATACCACCAACATGCAAGTACATTGATCAGTATCTTACTGACAAGTAATACGGTCCGAAACAAATTTATCGTTTGTGAAAAGCATCATTCAATCATCAAGTGTCATAGCATAGCATACGACTCATTTCAGAGATACCAGTAAGAGCTAGTGAGAAAGGGGGTGAGTTTGAAGAAAAATTGCTTACGTGAGGGATAGATAATTTTGAGAACTACGAACTACAACGTTAACGATAAAAACTGAAAACTACGGACGTGTTATCTTGAGCGAATTAAGTGGACATGTGTGAATTCTAACCTCACAATCGATATTTACCGCAATTCAACAATCACCATCCTCTTGGAAACCGTTTTGTGAAAATAAAGATGACTGTTGTGTTTTCTTCCGTGTTTTGACGGCTACACAGTCGTCTACAGTCAACAGTCACAGTGGGCTGGCTGAGCAGAGGAATGCAGTACGCAATCGTGTTTCAGGTGTGTGAATTCTATCCGTGGGTGTGATTTTTCAAATCAAGAAATAATCGTAGTGATTTCTGATTTCTTCGCAGTGCCGTTTACCTCGATGGACATTCAGTGACAGTGAAATTTCAGCAGAATTACTCCAAAATGTCGCGTATAAGTGATCGACCATCTTACGCTCAAACATACAAGCTCGTCGTTGTAGGTGGAGGAGGTGTTGGAAAATCTGCTGTCACAATACAATTTATTCAGGTAAGCTACCAATTTCCAATTTCTCGAAGTGTGTTTCTTCTGATTTAACACCTCAATTATTTCTCCGGAGCAGCTCGCTTATGTTTTCGCAGTGCAAATGATGTCCGTGGGTGTAACCCTGAACCCTTTGTCTGATGTATGGATTAGCTATAAATAGATGCACTTTTCATTAACTGTAAACAATTACTTAGACATGATTGATCTTAATTTATTGAGTTAACCTCTATGTCTCTGATGGTGGTCTCATATTGATAAATGGCCTAGGAACTAGTATTGTTGAATCGTATTCGTAGGACCGCCTGACCTTCCCCATAATATTGAAGCTTACGATCATTCCAATCAGCTACCATCAAAAATTACTCAGCTTATCTAATATAAGTTGTATTGCAAGTGTAGGAAAAATTTCTGTCCTATCAGCCGGCGTCAACTGCCAATGGCAATCTCATAACTGAAGTCAGCCCCCTGTGTGATGCCTTTAATACCTGCACCATTCCTTTCCTTATTAAGGGACTTTAAAGGACTTAATTATCCTTACATATTAATTTTTGCAATATATTTTGGTGCTTTTATGAGTTTGCTTTGCAGTTTAACTATCTGTATGAGGTTTCACCCCTCAAATTGCTTTTTATTTGACCAGGTGCACTGTTCCGCCCACGCACCCTGATGAATCACTTGTTTCTCAACTGTTCCCTAAGTGTAGGTACCTAATAAGTCCGTTCATTTGCACTAACTTATTTTTGCAGCTGCCTTAAGGAAAGAAAGAATAAAAGATCAAAATCCAGTATAAATTTTAGGGAACTTGCATAACTTCCTTTTTGCAAGTGCGTCCATGTACTTATCATTATCTATGAGCATGCCAACGTAATATCATTTTGGTCTGAGCTTCCCTGTAGCAATGCATTTTTTGATGTTCTAACAAAAGTTCTAAAGTGCAGGAAACGTGGGAAACAGAGTCCTACGGTGGAAGCTTTCTGGGTTTTAGAGTATATAGGATGCAAGCACACACGTTTTCACGCGCCCCACAGTAGATCGAATCAATTAGAGAGGTCGGACATAAAATTTTTGACTAAACATTTCAATGTCCCTTCTGGCCTCTATACCTCTGGCCAGTATCTTTACTTTATGGCCAGTATCCATTAATCACATTCGGCTATATTACAGATTTTTTAACACCAAACCACCCCTCGTAATGGTGGTTCAGACATCCCTAAATTAATTTCGATACCCATCCCCCTCACCAGTTTTTTCACGAAAAAAACTCGAAATAAATGTCTCACCAAAATCTGAGAAAGGGCGTGGCTTCTGTTAAGTGAAAAGAAAAGGCTCTGTATTTCAAGAAACAAGATAAAGCAAGACAAAAAAAACTAGCATACGTACAAGACTTTGAAAGAAAAAAGAAGTTGAAATCCAGTATGTCCGAGTACATACTGTTACGTAACGCTGAGCTTGACACCTTTTCACCACCCTTTATCAAGCTCGGTTTCAAAATAGCCCCCTTCCCCCTTAAGCGTTACATAATTTACGGACAACCCCAAAAGAAACATGATTTTAAGAATTAGCAACAGAGTATCGAGTTTAAATGTACAAATGAAAATCTTCGGTATTTTTTCTTGTACTTAGGTACCTGGTGCTTCCTTCCTGAAATACCAGGTCTGGCAACTTACAATTAGATGCATGCATTTTGGCAGAGTCAACCACGAAACCATTTTAATTTTTATTCACAAAAGTTCGCTTCATCTGTGATGAGATTACCTAATCTACCCACGTCAATTTTCACAGTTATGATGACTTTTTCGATAAATAACATTTTTTCACAATGTTGCCATCGCGTGGACCAAAATAAAACTGTTTCGTTGCGTCCAACGATAATAAAGCATCTCTATGTCTCCTTTAGTCGTGAACGGGCAACTTTAACTTGATCGTAATCGCCAGTTCGGCGGTGAAAATGATCCGAATTTTTCCAGTATACAGCGTGAAGTGTGCAGATTTAGGTATTAAAGTTGGCAGCGTTTTGCGGTCAGCAGTTTCGAATGCGTGGATGGGACCCGATCGTGGCACACATTTTAAAGCGTGTTTTCTCCTGATTTGGTTTGTCCATGTAATCTGGTTTAAGGAAATATGCAGCTCATTATGAGAAACCGAGTTTTTTGAAACGACTCCAAAAAAATCGCTCGGGGGCGTGCTTATGCGATAAGGACGACGGAATTCTGGTCCATAGGTGGATCCAGCAATTTGGCAACACCGGATTTCCTACATTTAAACCCATGTTGAATAATCGATCGGACGGAGCACCTGGCCCCTCCGGGAATCGATACCTTTCTATAGGTTTATATGAAGAAGAAACAATGTCGCTAATTTGCTAGATCCACCAATGGGTGGTCCGTTTCGCCGAATTCACTCTCAATTTACCTACGTTTTTATTTTTTGACTCCTCCACTAGGTATGAGATTTCGGAGTTTTCGATGACAGTCAGCTTCAGGTTGACCCTCAAAAGCCTTAAGGTGATTCGTCAAGCTCAAGTGACGTGGTCGAACTGGCATGCGATATATCGCATCTTTTAGGTCAAAAATCTCGGCAGATTTTGAATTTTCAGCAAAAAACAAGGACGATAGCCCCTGCGCATGAGCTTATAAAGAATCATTCTAAACCCAAAAATCGGAAAAATTTAGAGAAATGAAAGCAGAATAGTGTTTGGAAAAAAACCTCGCATTCGATGCAGCTATCGATTTCTGTATCGAATGCGAGGTTTTTTTCCAAACACTATTCTGCTTTCATTTCTCTAAATTTTTCCGATTTTTGGGTTTAGAATGATTCTTTATAAGCTCATGCGCAGGGGCTATCGTCCTTGTATTTTGCTGAAAATTCAAAATCTGCCAAGATTTTAGACCTAAAAGATGCGATGTATCGCATGCCAGTTCGACCACGTCACTTAAGCTTGACGAATCACCTTAACTTTTATCGTGAGATTGGAAAGCCGTTATGGGCGGACGCACAGTGGACTGAGTCGATACGAGAGGTCGGACAAAATTTGAAAACTTCAAGAGCCTTTAACTCCGTTTATACAAAATTTTTAGATTCTAAAAGTGGTTGCATTAGTTTCCTCGTGAAATTTCCTTGTGGAATTACTCCTCAAAATTCAAAATGTGACGAAATAAGCATCAAAATTTGCAGTTATAGTCAAAAATTTTATGTCCGACCTCTCTAATTGATTCGATCCACGGTGGAGCGCTTGAAAACGTGGGTGCTATATACTCTAAAACCCAGAAAGCTTCCACGGTACGTAGGACTCCGTTCCCCGCGTTTCCTGCACTTTGGACCTTTTGTCCATTTTTTAACGGACTAAGAAACGTGTTGATCCGCCGCACGGTGGATCGAGTCATAGGGCAGGCCGGACATGGCACATCACGCGACTTGGTTTGCTCATTTACGTAGTGTTTGCGCTCATAAAACAAATCAGGATACATGATTCTTATGTATTTTTCGTCGCAGATTTCATTTTTGATGACTATTTTCCTGATTATTGGGTTTAGATATGTATTTTGGCACAATTTCAGATAAATAAAGAGATATTGTTTAACAACAGATAAGTTTAAACTTTCTACACTCATTTCAATCGAAGTTTTAAGTGTTCAATGGACTTTTCTCTCCGGTAAAATGTTTAAATATCGTATATAAAACGTATATTACTCATCTCTTTTACCATTCCCCCTCCTCTCCCCCAAAAAATGAATGAATAGAAATCCGAAAATGTTGAGAGGAAAACAGAGGATCTCCTTTCTCCTTCATTCCTGGGGCACCTTTTTAGCTTTCTAACAAAAGAAAATGACAGGGGGGAAAAATATGAGAGAAAAATACAAATCAAATACACATCAATCAACACAAATCATGTATTATCCGAGCCTTCCTAATTAAGGGCCCCGCGAGTCACCATTGTACACTGCCTTTATTTATACTTAGGTATCTAATGGAGCTTCTTCGGCTTAATGATTGCTGCTGAAGCTCAAATTACCTCAAATTTCTCTATTAACTTCTAATTTTCCGAAGAAATTAAACATAAAAAAAAAAAAAAAAAAAATCCGATGTCAAAAAACGCGAGTTTTTGGGAAATAGTTAGAAGATAGAAAAGAATTTAGGCCATTTTTGACTTTAGCATCAAGTAGTAGATGAAAAATGCTCCATTATACACCAATTTGATATAATTTTCCCGTCTTTTCAGACGCAAAACAAACGGATCAGTATCATATGCGTCGATTAGGACATTTGAGAGGAAAACCCCGTTATCTGGAACAACGTGGACATTTTTTTAACCACGCAAGGCATGTTTTCTCATGTATTTTTGTCTCCTGGATTCGAAAATGACCTTGGTTTCTCTTTACCATGCACCAGTTTTACGGAAAATCACATTTCCCGAAAAGTCCAATTTAAGTGGAAAATCTCAATTTTCCGGAAAATCGGTGGGTGTTGGAGAAAAACCAAGGTCATTTTCGGACTCAGCACTGAAAATTACATACAGATCACCTATCAAATGCCCGTTGTTTATTCGCCACAGACCTGTGAAATTCGAATTCTCTCGAGCCACCATTTTATGAACTTCACTTTTTCAAAATCATTTAAGCTTTATTCCCAAAGGGGCACTTTGGAGCAGCCAATTTTTCTTGATAATGAATCTTCAGGGATCAGTTAACACTGCTATACAAAGGTTTCCCTGAAATACGCTGAAATAGCTAGTTAAAAGTCTAGCTATATTATTATTTTTACGGTATTGAGGAGGGTACTTTTAAGCAAGAATACCGCTTATAAAAATAGCGATATTTTAACTTGTTATTAGTGAAATATATTCTACTTAAGGAGGCGGACAAGCTACTTTAGTCAGAAATTGTCATAAATCTATCGGAGGGAAATACCAACAGGCGAACGGTTTGTCCCGAGTGAGGCAACATTTTTCGAGTGCCGCCTGAGCCACTTTAGGAGGCTGTGTGCGTTAAACTGGGGTTAAAAAATTGAAAACCAATACCTGTATCATAAAATATAACTCTTTGGGAAGACATTTACATCAATGAAATGACTATTTGTGAGAATCGCCCATGTCCGACTTTTTGCAGGTTTCGATCCACCGTGCGCCGTGGGGCTAGAGGTGGCGTAACTTTAAGTTCTCATTTTTACATTCCGTCCGTTTACTTAATTCTTAACGAGACTCTCTAGATGCGTATTTGTAAATGTATCGACGCTTTTGTCAGGCTTTGTAAGAAAACGAAAGATTTTTGAAAAAAAGTCTAGCAGTTCCTCCTGCATGGAAGAAAATTTTATACAAGCTAAGAATTTTTTAACCGCTCAAATGTAATCGATACGCTTCTGAGCTTCTGCTTCCGAGTTCTGCTCCCCTTCTATACACGAAACTCCGAGAGGTGACATTCCATAGAGGTCCCTGTAAAGCATTTTGGAAATGGGAGAATACAGGGGTTTTCCATCAAAAAAGAGCGAAAGAATAAGACAGTCCTCCTCTCTCCCCCTCTTTGTAGTTTCAACAAAAAATTCCTAGTTTCGCACATGTTCCTCTCAGAAGGTGCCTAGCAAGTACCTAGTTGACTCATCAAAATCATGTTGCAAGGACGTGCCCTGCCCCCCCTCCCCCCCCAATTACCCCCGGTCAACAAATATTACAAGTGCCTACTTAACTTTTGTATATATATCAATGTATCCTTCGTTTAATTGTGGCTTTTTGTCGAATTCTTACTAAGGAATTGAGTCGAGGCTTCCCAATTTATGTCGAAGTTGGTAGTAGGACCAGTGGGACCTAAAAACTCCATGACCCAACCTCCAAATCAGCGACATGTCCGCACTCCCCCCCCCCCCCCCCATAACAGAGCCGTGGCGTGCTTTGCGATATATCGCGTTTTCTGCTATTCAAACCTTTTGACAAGGATCGGGTGTTCTAAACAAACATCTCAATAATCGATTCTTTGCCGTAGCGTCAAATGGGGAATTATCGATAGTCTATCATTCAAGCCTCGCCGCTGACCATGTAGGTATTTTGAGGAAAAATAGCGATGCGGGGTCTCTAAAACGAAACGCCATATGAACCTTTAGGAGTTGCCAAAGCTCCTTTGACAAATAGCGAATTTTCGGGATAATTTATGAATATCTTTCGTCCAATTTTTCGGAGGATTTCGTCCGAAATTTGATCTTATAAGTCTGAAAATTTCAAGGACAAATATTCATAACTCTCTTCAAAAATATACATTTTCTGATAGTAAATTTGGCAACATTTGGATGCTCATGCGGCGTTTTTCCTAAGCACAGCAGCATTTTAGTCCGACGTAACGGAGAATCCCTATGATGACGTCATGGCTAGTGCGTGGGCGTCATCGTAAGCGCAGAATTTTCAGTATTGAGATGCACACACGGTTGCCAGTTGGTTCAGTCATTACAGCCACGCTCTGCGGGAATCCGTTGATTTTCGCGGGAAACGTGACGGTAGGACGGATAAAAGTGCAGTGCGCCCAGACCTGAGGGGCGATAAATGAGGGAGGGGAGGGGGAGGCGGTAGGGGCAGTCAATTGAGACGGATTAAATTGAGTTGCGAGATGCGGTCAGGTGCTCCGGTGCGCTCCACGAGCGTAATTGAATTGTTCGTTCGATCAAATCGACGCTCGGCCGTCAAAACGACGTCCTTATCTGAATTTTGACGTTTTGAAAGCTCCCGAGGAAAAAATTATTTTCCTCGGAGCCAAGGAAAATCTACGGGATAATTCGATATCCGGCGCGAAGAGTTCAGGAGTTGATTTTTTGGGTCAAACTGAAGTGTAAAGTTCCCCCAACTGTGGCCTGTGTTTAAAAGCCGAGTTTTATTGTTCACTGTTGACTTTGTGGCGTTATTCGAATGGTATTTACAGCCTTTAGACGAAGTATAAGGGAAAAGAGGTAATAGCTAAGTTCAAGAGGAATACAGTCGTATCTTGTTGTAAAGTTTTCGAAGGGGATTGAAAGTAGAACGTTGTTTTCAGAAAAACGTTGTTTCCGGATAAACGTCATTTGTAGTGCCGCAATCACTGGTAAAAAAGTCTCTTGGGCCCAGAGTCTAGACTCTGCAAGGTGTCTACTAGTCCGGAAGTCCGGAAATAGTACTGATTTTTTGAGGACGATCTGGAAGTACAAAAAAAGTACGGAAATTCCCTATAAAGGTCCGGAATTGTTTGCTTCGTGCCACGGGTGTTTTTTTAGACAGCCTGAAACTTATGCAATACGTTCGAAATGATTCATAGCGCAGTATTTTTCCGTGAGATCTAGATTGTAAATCCAGTTGATCCTTAAGTCGCCAATGAGCTTCAAGTTTCCTGGCTACTTAATTTTTCTCTCGATTTGCGCGTGAATTACGTCAATTTTCGAAACTCGTCCCTTAAAGGTACCGAAAAAGTACTTAATGAATTTTTCTGCTAATGAGGTACTGACTTTTTTGGAAAGGCACTGAAAAGGTATCGTAAAAGTACAGTTTAATATTTGCCAGCTAGTCATAGTAGACACCCTATTCATGCAACACAAGAATCTCGATATGGAAAGTTGGCAGTTTCTAAAACGCCTTCAATTGCGGCGCGATACCTCACGCATTCCGGAGTGCTCGAATAGTTGTATCATTGCGCCTTAGCAATGCGATGGAAGATTAATATTGAGGCAGTGACCACGCTGGCCACGCAGTTTCGACCGCATAGTTTAAGTGTGCTTCAGCTAGGATCGTATTTAGCAAATGAATCATTTTTAAAGAAAAATTAAAAATTTTAAAGAACAAGCTGTAAGAAATATAACTTTTTACGGAACTCAAATCAACAATAAAATCCAAGAAAGTACAGCAAAAAAAAAAAAATTGTATTGAAAGCTTAGATAGAGCAAAAACACTACCGAGCAAATTATACACTCATTATCAACTGGAGCGAAAGCTGTAAAGATAAAATTAAAACACGGAGATGTAGACATAACTGTTGCACTAGCTCACTAAGATCAGTCACTCCATTTATATCATGCTCTAAATTTTATGCGACACGAGAATCCCGGCACGGAAAATTGGTAGTTTCGAAAACGCCTTCAATTGCGGCGCGATACCTCACGCATTCCGGAGTGCTCGAATAGTTGTATCATTGCGCCTTACCAATGCGATAGAATATTAATATTGAAGTAGCCTCGACGCTAGCCTTGTCGGTTTTCCTTTGCCACTGTTGCAGTTCTGACTGCATAGTTTAAGTGTGCTCAAGCTAGGATCGTATTTAGCAAATGAATCATTTTAAAGAAGAATGATCATCGTTAATGATTATCGTGTTTATTTTCATCAAAGTTTAGTGAAAAAATCAGATTTTCAAATTTTAACGGGAAACTCTCTCTAATAAATCCAGTGTCCAAAAAAATAAGTCCCGAGGGGTTTGCTCATTTTTGTATTCATGAAGAGCTTCATATTGTAGCATGTAATCTAGAATTCTCTTGTACCGATCATAGCAAATTATAGAATTTCAAGGAGCTTTTCCTTGTACATACGTTCTTTCGTCCCGTTTAATTCAAACTGCTAAAATTCTGATTGATTTGAAATTTTTGAGCGTCCTCTGTGCCGAATCACGTATGGAAATCTTCTCCGTTCTCAGGTATTAATAACTCGTAGGTTTCGTAGACCATGGTTCCTTTTCTCCTTTACAGTCACATTCCCATTAATTTACTAATCCTTTGAGACTCCTTTTATAAAGTAAACTTTTTTTAAGCACTCAAAGGTCTGTAGATGGTAATATCGACAAGATGACAAACATCAGGATAAAAGCCCTGTCATTTTTGGTTTTTTCCTCATCTTTAGGAAAACCCTTGAAAATGGGCACATGGACCAGGACAGAGTCGCTACGGTCAAGAACTACCAGGAAACCTCGGAAAGGGACGAAAGTGTCAAGGAAAAATTGTTAAATCACCTTTATCCGCTCTCAGAATGGGTTTGACGTTTCGAACAACAGATTTTGCGTGGAAGCTATTCCAAGTACTTAACGTACCTATCTTCAATCATCTGGTGTATCTATAGTTGTCAGGGAATTTTGCCAAAATTCCAGATTCAATTTAAAAAAAAAAAAACAATCAGGGAAATATCAGGGAATTTCATTTTCTAAATTCTGTGGCAACCTTGGCAAGATAAAATTAAAGGAAGTTTTACGAGAGTTAGATGGACGACAACCCAAAAATTAGAACCGATAAGTCATTAAACATCTTACAAACGGACGACCGGCAAGGATCATATCAGGACTTTCAAATTTGAAAGAAAAATCCGGTTTCAGTAAATGATTATAAGTTTTTAAAGAAGAAGAAAAGAAATAGTAAGCCCTGCTAATCGTTTCAACATAATTTATCTTTCATAAATAAGTTCACTACTCTAAAGCGTATCAAAGCGTTAAAGCGGCTCATATTTGTCCTCTTTCGGCGTTCTAGCGATCCCTTTATCTAGCTGTCTGCTTTTTGCGCCCCTTTTTTTTCTTTTTTTTTTCTTTTTCCTACGACGCAATTTCGTGCCCCTCTCGGATATCCAGTTCGATTTGCGAATCCACTAATATCCAGCACATCACACCAGAGATCACCTCTTTTTTTCGAAAGCTTCGATGTGCCGTCATCTCGACTGCGTCAAGAAAAAACCGCGTATTTGCATTGGACATCGCCTAGCTTTACGCGGTTCTGGCCCAGCGGGCAGATCTCAACTGTCAGACTGCCAACCGAGAGCATGGGAGGCTTGGCCGGTGTAGATGCGATTCCATTAAAACTGGATTAAGAGACGGTTTCCCAACTCTACTTTTTTTTCTCGTTTTTTTTTTCTGCCCAATGAATTAACTTTCCGCAGTGTGTGGCTCCACCGATGGATTAGACGAGCAGGGATGGCGCTCGGGGGGCGAAAGAGGATTCGTCAAGTTGGTCGTTACAATTTGTTTGTAACGTTGCCGAGTTTCGGGAATTTTGTTGAATTTTTCTGTAAATATTTACAGGGTGTATTACGAGGAACTAGAGTGGGGATATTCTCGTTTTCAGGAATGAACTACCAGCTGGGGAAATTTTTTTGAATTCTACTGTAGATACTGACGAGGTCCGTTGCAAAGGATGAAACAGGACATTTTTGGCACCCACAACACTTGTTTCCGCATCGAAGCTTTACGTTATATTTTTTTACACGTTACACCAGGCGTCCTACTATAGTTACTTGCAAATACTAAAATTCTATCTTTTTTCAAAGCTGCATGCGTGAATTTGGACTGCGGTTAGCAGAAAGAAATTAAGCCACATCAGCTATTGCCAACTTAAGTGGGCCACTTAATTTTTTTTTTACAAGAGAACGTAAGTGCGGATTCCTTTGAACATTTTAAGGAATTTGCTTCGCACTAAGCAGGAAATTTACCGAAATTTGCACACAAATCCGCACAGCCGTTTTTATGTAAAAAATTAAATAGCCCAATTTTCGGCAGTAGCTGATGTGGCTTGGTTCATTTCTGTTAAACGCGGTCCATTCAGTGATTACTGTATTCTAGAGTACCTATATTAAGAGAGAGTATGGCCACTGGAGTTACCACCTCTGATTGGCTCAGCCATCTTAGGCTGAATGGAGCCCTTAGGACCCAAAAATGGCGGACGCCATAAAGTTAATGTAATGCAAAATGATTCAAAATGTAGTTGTCTTTGCTTATCGTAACGAGAACTTTACCCAAATGCACTATTGCGACTTTTTTACATATTTTTAAGGCTAATCGTGTGCAATTTTTGAGAAAAATGATCTTAGATGTAGTAAGGTTGGCAGCAAGTGCGGTTGGTGATAACCGTCAAAAGTTGGCAATGACCCCCCTCCCATCCTCAAAAACCATAACAAAGCACCGCCAGTTTTGGGTCCTAAGCCGCTCCATGGGACCCAGTGGCCATACTCTCTCAATATAGGTACTCTACTGTATTCATGCGTTTGGAATTGGACCGACTTCATCCGAAAGGAACCGACTCACATTAAGTTAAAATCGAGAAAAAGAGGTTTAAAATTTTATTCCTGCATGAGGCTCAATATAGAAAATAAACTTCAACCCCTCTTTTCACAAACTAACTTCTGCTTTCCGACTTTCATTTTTTGGCAGGAGAAAATATACGGTTAGTCAACTTTTTCGAAAACAAGGGTTGGTTCCTTCCTGATAAACTCGGTTCAATCGTCGCTCCTCTTTTTTGCGATAAGCTCATCAAGATGTCTAGGCATCTCCTAAAAATGAACGTATTCCACATTACTATCATCTCTTGATCACGGTTATTGAATGGCTGCCATAGCTGATTGTAATTGGACATTTTCCCCTTAAATTGGCAACACTGCTCGCATCGCGGGTGTGCGGGAGTTTTGAATTGTGGGTTATTGTTGGATATTTTTCGGGTCGAGGTCTCGTCGATGCCGTCGCGCCGCACCTTGCAGTAAGTTTCCAGTGATGCCAACATTCCCGCTTCATTTCCGGCCCACACCACGGTCGCCAACCTCGCAGCGCCAACGTTCGCGCTATTTCGAAAGCGAAAACGGAGAGAATTTACCTCTTTCGACGTTACCTGTTATTACGAGCAACCTACAAGTGTTGCTAAAAATACAAATATTTATTTTTGTTCTCCACGGGGGAAAATTATTGTAAGTACGAGACAGTCTAGACTTGTATTATCCACAGGAAATCGAGCAGTCAAGTAGCCAAGTGAAGGAATTAAGGTTATGATATTAATAAGATATGATTTAATTCCGAAATAGAATTTATTCAGTTTTACAGCACTGAGACGAACACGGCGTTAAGCTACAGAGAAGGATCTGGACTGACTAAAGACAAAGGCAAGATGAGGGGTTGGTGATCTGGTCCGCGCAGTCGCAGCTGCGTGGGAAGCGCATAGCCCCAAAAGTCGTAAAAAATCTCAAGGGCACAAGTGCAGGAGGGATGGTCCCTTTGCTGCGTTGTCAGATTAATTATTGCATATCTCCAACACGCCCCCTCAAGAATTAATCTGATTCTTGCTTGATTTGACTATGTTGCTCTGTTGAACTGCGATGCCGTGCTGCAATCGTCCTCAAGTGCCAACTCTGGGGTGATGCTTACGATCCACCATTCGGTGCTGCATGGATGAAGGGAAACCCAGGAAAACCTCCACCAGATCGTGTACTTGCTGTTACTATGAGTTCTACTCCAAGTCCAAAAACTCGACTGATTGAACTCCAAGACTGGTAACAGCTTGATCATCATATCGGCCAGCTAATTTCCTGTGAACACATGTACGGAATCAATGACCTTATTTTGACGTCCTCTCACCACGTATAATGCACGTTCATATTTTGATATCACGTGGCAAACTAGATTCTTAAATTTATGTATGCAATCCTCGTACCTAAGTTGCAATGGGCTTCGTCGTACTCGCTTTGGTGTTGACAAAAATCACTTTTGACCAGTGAGAATCTACAACTGCTTTACCTGCATTTATTCTGCCTCCACCAAAGAAGCCGTCACAGATTTCAGATTCTCTGTGTTCCAACATATGATGCAGTTTTAAATAATAATGCAGATGAATTTCTCTTTCTCTCACTTTCAATTCGAAAAGTCCTTTCGTTATTCTCAATATTTGCCCAATTTGAATCTTCGATGCCAATCAAAAATATCCTCTCTTTTACCTCAACGTATCTCAAAAATCATTTCTCTTATGATTTGTCTTTCCACTTTTTATCATCTTCAATTTCTGGTATCAAATAAGTCTACTCTCGAATAGAAATAAGTCTACTCTTGACTAGATACCTCGATTTACTAAAATACATTTTCTAGAGCTCTTTCGTTACCTCTAGTCTCTCTTTCATTCTTATTGCCTTTCATAAAGTATTTTTTGCCCTTACTTGCATTTACTTAATTTATTTACTTAAGTTCTCTAATCAGGCCTTTTATTCCAGTTTGAATTTTTAAATGCACACCCAACTTGGGTACTTATTCACCGAATATTCGCATTCTCATACACTGGCTAATCATCAACTTCTTTTTCACTCGCTACGTATAGTTAAGCTTATCATACCATTTTGTTGCTTACTTCTTCTTGTTAGAGCTTAATTTTTTTTAATAATAATTTGTCTCACTGCTTATACCCAAAAGTTTACCTTTAATTTAAATCTGACGATCTATCGCATGAGAGTCTGAAGTACTTCAAAGTTATTCTCGTGCCAGACACAATATTCAAAATAATTGTTGCTTTTTGTTAAAGAGAAAAAATTTGACTGCAATCGTTTCAGATGAGTTCCTTGCACCTTGCTTTAAACCTTTGAAGTGTATTTTTCAATTAACACATGTAATCTCCGATTTTTTCAAATCGAACTCTGTCAGAGATTCTCATTCTTCATTTCTCAATTTCTCTTCTTCAAATACTCATTTTTCTCCCCTCAATTTCGCTCCTTCTAATATAATCTCTCCTCTCGAAATTGAAGTCTCTCCTCTCAAATTCTAGTAACTTTCTCAAAATTTTGAATCTATCTTCTCAAATTGTTAGTTTCTACTTTCAAATAGTAGCCAATCAACGCAATTTTCGCATTCAAAATAATTCGATTGTAAATTAATCTGTGTAAAATATGAAGTCTCTCTCTCTTACTCTTAATTAGCTGCAAACGCTAAAATGAATTTAGAGAGGCAAAAAAAACTGGTAATCGAGAGGATAGGTTTCATCTCGGTCTTCTGAGACTAAAAACTCGTACTGTTCATCTCATTCCAAATATTTTTGCAAAATTCCTTTATTCGCCAATGTTAAAAACACGTATCAATTTCACTCGACAGTACCCCTGTCGTTTTGCCTTAGTATGTATCAAAGCACAAAAGTTATCGTTTGTAAATGAATTGAGCCTGTTAAATTGTTGTTTCCTCGGTTTTCTTTCTACTTTCGTCGAAACTTTTCGTAAATATTGCAAGTTCAAAATTTGGGCTTCACAAAGATAAATATTAAATTTTGCCTCGTCAGTTTTATCCTCATTTCCATTTGCACTTTCCTTTTGCCTGATCCAATCTCTCACGTTTCGCTTCAATCTTATTTCAGTATTTTCATTTCAATTTCATCATACACTGTTTGCTTTAAGTACTGTGTATATGATATCATTAATTACAGTTTTCTGAAGTTAAGCTTATCATAGACTTGCTCTCTATTTCAGTTAAGCTTATCACAGAATTTCATACTGTTTTGCCTGAGCTCACCTTTACTCACGTCTCGCACAGAGTTTGTCTCCGTTTTATTCACGTTGCACCATTCATTTGCTTTTGAGTCACACGTGACCTTTAATTTTAACTCCTCTCCAGAATTTATTTTTTCTGGTTTTTCATCCTCAGAATTTTCTTTCTGAGTCTTCAGAGTTAATATCATTTTTATCAAGTTTGGAGATTCCTGATTTTGACACCAATTTAGTCGTATCAGTTTCCACTTGATTTCTTGTTATCAAGTTTGGAGATTCCTGATTTTGACACAAATTCAGTCGTATCAGTTTCCACTTGATTTTTTATCGGTCACTCGAAATGCATCACGCATCTCGATGTTATGTAATTTTGTCTTACCGACTATTACATTTCGACTCTCGCAAATTTTATCTTCCACTTCCCACGCTTTATGCCTGCTCAAAAATCAAACGGACCAGAATGGCTTTCCAGGATTTTCATCTCCTGGTTTCATCCCAGATTCTTACAGAAGAGCTAAAAACGCATAGGAAATTCATCCTTGGTTTATTTCAAGTGCCATTACTCATTTGAAGTTTTAATTTATTCTAAGGCTTTTGTTAGGGTACTTATGATTTGGTGCGTATCCGTTGAAACAGCTTTACCCCTAAAATGCCTCGTATAATTCTACTTCAATGAACATTGCACAAGCTCTTTCACCATTCGTTAGGTGATGCCATTTTTCTGCGGGGTTCGTGAAATTTCGGTGACTTATGACGTGATACCTTGCTCGACACAAAACTGTTTAAATTAATCGAAATTTTTACTTCTATCATTGTCACAGTATATATATGAAATAATTTCTAAATCAAAAAGTTCTGAGATTCTCGCAGTATAATTTTTCGAACATAAGACAATATACTTCTCATTTATGTTCTATATTTAAAAGTCACACCATTGTGTGCATACTAATCATGTATGAAAAGAACGAAATCGTTTTGATTTCTTACGTGGATCAGCAATATTAGAGGGCATTTTTTTTTTTTAAATGGAGGTTTATACTGACGTAAATTTCATCTTCAAATTTTCTAGAAATGGCAATTTTTACTATTGATACTACTCGCATAAATTATCGTTTGATACAACACCTTTTAAGACCAATATACTCACATATTCTACGAACTTCCAACTCTGTAAATTTTATTCACTCATTACTTTGTATGGCTCTAACTTTCAAACCATATTTCATATTCATCTCATCAATTCTTTAACTGTCAACTCAAGTTGGGAATATTTACCAATCATTTCTTATCGATCAGTAGCGTGGCGTACTTTGCGGTGTATCGACTGATCTGCCATTCAAAGGTATTGAAAAATATCGACAGATGGGGTGTTCGCAACGAACAATTTAATAATCGATTCTTTACCATAGTCTCAAATGAGGAAACATCGACAATCGATCATTCACGCCTCGCCACTTTTATCAATAATATTAAGTTCTGAAAAAGCTTACCACAAAAAGGTAACGGTACTTCCCTTTTAATGTTGACTCCTGATGAGTGGGTTCTTCATGACCAGCTTTCCAAATTTCGGTATTGATAACAGGTCATAGGGTACATCATAGCAGAACCAAACGTCTTCCACAATGCCTTTGAAACCAGAGTCCATGAAACATGTTCATCCAGTACTTTGTGTTTTCTCAATTTTTGTGGGCATTGCGATAGGAATGCGTGTTATCCTTCACCAAGTATATTTGTGTCCGCTCACTGTGATCAGCAAACTCAAAGAAAGTTTTGCACAACTAATTTTCTGGTGCTGATTTATCTGGACGCTCTTCAATCCGAGCAGAAGTTGAGCTTTTTCACTATCTTCTAATCAGAGATAGGTATCATTCAAACTACGAACCATGAATGCGGTTTAAGTAGCTCTGGCGCAAATAAGCATTATTCAGCGCAAAAAATCATAACTGTTTTTTTCAATGTTCAACTTTATTGCAATATTAAATTATCTATTACACGAACAAAATATCAAGTTCGAATGTCACAGCGCGCAATAGAATTTTCACACACTATATTTTCCGTCGACTGAAAATCAAATGTCTCCGCGCGTATTCCGTGCAGAATCCATTTACGTACACTCACGCGTTTTCATCACACACGTTTATGTTCATAAGTTTGCACAAGTTTTAATGAACACTTTGCGTGTTTTCCGTATACATGGTCACGATCGCGGATATTTGCGCGTATCACGTAAGCTGCGGCCCATAACCTGAAGGAATTAAGGTTATGATATTAATAAGATATGATTTAATTCCGAAATAGAATTTATTCAGTTTTACAGCACTGAGACGAACACGGCGTTAAGCTACAGAGAAGGATCTGGACTGACTAAAGACAAAGGCAAGATGAGGGGTTGGTGATCTGGTCCGCGCAGTCGCAGCTGCGTGGGAAGCGCATAGCCCCAAAAGTCGTAAAAAATCTCAAGGGCACAAGTGCAGGAGGGATGGTCCCTTTGCTGCGTTGTCAGATTAATTATTGCATATCTCCAACACCAAGTAGCAAATTTAATTTTGTGGCTACGTCTTTTTCGTCACGATTCGAACGAGACTTTCAGATTTTCGAAATCGTTCGGATTTCGTCAAACGGAGGTACTGATAAAAGAACTGAATTTTTCTATTGAGGAGGTACTGAATTTCTTGGGAATGCACTGAAAAAAAAAAGAATCTTAAGTATGCCGCCAAGAAGTATTTTTTCTTAAATCAAGAATTTTGTGTTTAATAGAAACTTCTTTTTCACTTAACCCAAACATTATTTTGCGTGAATCAAGAAAAATTCAGCTTAAATCAAGATGAAACAAATTCTTGGCGGCAAATTTAAGAATTATCAAGCTTGAGCCAAGCACCTTTTTTTTTCTCAGTGTGTACTGAAAAAGCGCTGGAAAAGTACTGTTTTTTGGCCAGCCTTTCTAGTATACACCCTGGTTATTTTTTCCCCAGAATTCTTTGACACACTGGAAAGAAAAACACATTGGATCTAGAGTCCAGACTCTTAAAAACATCGACAAGAAAAAATACTCTTGATTCTATCAAATTTAAGCTTTAAATCAAGAACCGAGCCTCTTAATTCGAGCAGATTTCCTTTTGATTTAAGCTTAAATCTGATTGAATCAAGAGTCCTTTTTCTTGTCAATGTTTTCAAGAGTCTGGACTCTAGATCCAAAGTGTTTTTTTTTTCCAGTGCACGTTGCATCGGTTCCTTTTCTGAGAACTCCGTTCAAATCCAAGAAGGAACAGCTGGGAGCGAATTCCGGCGCGCAGGACGAGGACGACAGTCTCCGCGTTGCGTTGGCGTGGTTCCCGTTGAGGACTTGAGGCGTTGGGGGAGCCGGGTGGCGGTTGCCTTGTGCGTGCGTGCGGCGCGGCGTTCCGTTCCGTATGGAGTGTTTACGCCCGGGGTTTTTGACCCGCGCCCCCCGCCATGCCAGGCGAGTGGAGCGTTACGGCCCGGCGTCTGAAAATAAACTCCTGATGGACAACAAATGCGGTCGTCGGTGGTAAACAGGAGAGGAGCTGGATGGTGCTTCACTTCCCCTTTTCTCCCGGCGGCCGGCGCAGACACCGCGATATGCTAACCCGATTAATATCGACCGGCGGAATTCGGGATTCAGGCCGGTGGTGAGTCAGGTGTGTGCGAGGCCGGGATGTTTAGAGATATGAGAAACCAGAAGAATTTAGGGTGAGGAAGTTGTAGCGAGATGGGTCCACTTAAAGAGGCGAAACGTGGTAAGAAAACGCCTGGAGTGTAGGTAGAATGGCACAAAAATCACGTTGAGCGCATTTTTTGGCGCATTTGGACCGCGTTAAGCAGAAAGGAACCAAGCCGTATCACACTGGAAAAAAACACATTGGATCTAGAGTCCAGACTCTTAAAAACATCGACAAGAAAAAGTACTCTTGATTCAATCAGAATCTAGCTTAAATCAAAAGTCAAGCCTCTTAATTTAAGCGGATTTCGTTTTGATTCAAGCAAAAATTCGATTGAATCAAGAGTATTTTTTCTTGTCAATGTTTTCAAGAGTTTGCACTCTAGATCCAATGGTTTTTTTCCAGTGCAGCTATTTCCAAATTTAATGGAGCAATTTAATTTTTTACATGGAAACGCTTGTGCGGATTTTTGTGCAAATTCCATTGAATTTTCTGCATACCTAGTATGAAGCAAATTCTTCAAAATTTTCAAATTATTCCGCACAAACGTTGTCAAATAAAGAATTGAACTGCCCAGTTAAATTTGGCAATAGCTGATGTGGCTTGCTTCCCTTCTGCTAGATGCGATCCGTTTAAATTGTCTGAAACAGGGTGACAAGTGCTTAAAAAGTCGGAGAAAATCTGGAATCGTCAGGAAATTTTGCCTAACCCTGAAAAGTTAGAGTACAGTTCGCTATAAAGCCTTGGACTTATTTCTGCAGGCCGAAAAACCCAGGGATGTGCATGTTGAAAAACCCTAAACAGTCATGGAGAGGTCAGAGAATCTTGTAATTTAAGAATCAGGGCCGGATTTACCTACTTGCCGCCCATGGGCCGCCTGTCTTTTTCCGCCCCCTTCTCATTTGTTTAGACACATCAATAGATCGTATACGACAGTGGTTCGGTGTATCGTTTGGTTCAAAATAAAAGAACATAATCTCAAACAAAAATTTTAGGATTTAATTTGGAAAATCTGAAAATGAGAAAATTCCTAACAATTTCACTTTTCATTGCCATTTGGTACTCGAGAGAATAAAAATTCGATCACATAAGACCCGTTACCTCAGATTTCTAAATTGACTTTTGAGGCTAAAGTTACATATTGAACCAATCTATATCAATCTAATCTCACCAATGTGATCAGTCGAATACGATATATAAAAACTATGAAGTGAACGTGCCGGTAAGGGAGTGAGTGTATGAGACGCGTTTACTCGTGTTGGGCACATTTTTTGTGAAAGCCCTGTCAACACTGACAAAAGTTCAGTTCCGTAAACCCATCCCTGTTTAGACAGGGCCTTCCATTTATAAAAAAAACTAACGAAAAAATTATGAAAGAACAAACATAATTGTGGTTAAAAATTTTAACTTCCACCGCCGCGCCGACCGCTCTGTGTTGGCGCAATGCGTGAAGTATTCATGCAGTCTTGTAGGCGCTGCGCTGTGCGTTTCACGCCGACCGCTGCTGACCACACTGTTTGGCGCAATGCGTGAAGTATTCATGCAGTCTTGTAGGCGCTATGCGTTTCAAGCCGACCGCTGCTGACCGCAGTGTGTTTTACGCAATGCGTGAAGTATTCATGCAGTCTTGTAGGCGGTACGCGTTTCATGCCGACCGCTGCGCCGCTCCGTTCCAGGTCAAATTGCGTGTTTGGTTTCTCTCTTAACTCGACTAATTTCGGTGTTGTCTCTTGTATCACCGAAAGACAACAAAATTAGAAATTACTTTACTTTTACTCTCAGGAAATGAGAGATTTTGTCGCCTTTTCTCGTTTGTAATTTATTTTTTGAATCCGATTTTTTTCTCTCTTTTTTTGATACCTACATTCAAAAAGATTGCAAAATCTGCCGCCCCCTACATTTTGCCGCCATGGGCCGCGGCCCATGTGGCCACCCCCTCAATCCGGCCCTGTTAAGAATACGTGTCACCCCGTAAAAGTCAAATCCTTATCGCGCGATTCTTGACAGCGTCTAACTAGTCTATCAATCGGCTTTCCTTATCACGCCTAACAGCTTTCAAAATAGATTTTCATGCAGTCTGCGTAAACTTTTGGTTGAGAAACATCTATCAGAATATTTCAATTCACACCTTGGCTAGTGTTCCGTTAGCGGGACTGACATTCGCGATGCCTTTGCGAAAATGTTTCATGTGGAAAATTCGCACCATTTTACAACGCTGCCATGGTTCTACACGACTCGCCCGAATTTCGTAGATTTCATGATGAACACGTTTGTAAATTCAACGTGAAGGAAACTTGGGAACCGACACCACAGCCATCGGTTATGCCAATGAAAATCAAAACGCCTGCAATTTGTTGTATATGCAATACGGACATCCCAAGGACACGAATAGTTGTATCCGGACCTACTAATTGAAAAAGCCGGAGCACCTTCGATTTTTCCCGCTTGTGGTAACAAAATACGTCTCTTATTGCATTCATACGTCGTAGTTGCATATAGATAGGGCGGTTTTAGTATTTAATCACATTGAACAAAAAGAAATAAATACACTTCTTCTGAATCATCTTATTTATTTTCTTTGAAATACATAAAAATAGCATCCGATTAAATATTAACTATCTTCCGCTTGTGGCAGCGTTACCAAACAGAGCAACTTGCGTGATGTCGGCAAAAACGAGCCATCGGTTATGCCAATGAAAATCAAAACGCCTGCAATTTGTTGTATATGCAATACGGACATCCCAAGGACACGAATAGTTGTATCCGGACCTACTAATTGAAAAAGCCGGAGCACCTTCGATTTTTTCCGCTTGTGGTAACAAAATACGTCTCTTCTTGCATTCATCCGTCGTAGTTGCATATAGATAGGGCGGTTTTAGTATTTAATCACATTGAACAAAAAGAAATAAATACACTTCTTCTGAATCATCTTATTTATTTTCTTTGAAATACATAAAAATAGCATCCGATTAAATATTAACTATCTTCCGCTTGTGGCAGCGTTACCAAACAGAGCAACTTGCGTGATGTCGGCAAAAACGAGGGGAATCTCGACCTCTCGTGATCATTGCTGTCTACAGGGTGGCAATTTTTCTTGGCTTTATAAATTCCCCATAACTTTTCAGATATTTGAAACATAACAATACCCGACTTTTCCGTGGCCCTCCAAAGTTTTCTTGGCTTGGTTTCTGATACAAATTCCAATCAACAACAATTCTGAGCGCGAAGTGCAAATTGCGGAAATTTTATCGCTCATGAATTTCTCATGAAATGGTTAAACTAAACGTACTAACTAAACCACTAAAACTCGATGAGCGGAACTGACCCATCACTAGAGAGCAGGAACCATTATTTCGCGATTTCCTTGCTGCGCGCGCAAGTTTGGCGCATGAGATCACCGAGAGATCGTCGCGTCGCACACTGGATCGAGTCAATAGGTGAGGTGGGACAAAATTTTGAAACTAAAAAAGCTTACAACTCCGTTTATACAATACTTTAAGGCTCTTAAAGTAGCTCCATTGGTTTCCTCGCAAAATTGTCTTCTAAAAACACCCCTTAAAATTTAAAATGTGACGAAATAAACGTCAAAATCTGCAGTTTTAAAGATTTCATGTCCTACCTCTCTAATTTACTAGATCCACTGCGCGTCACAGCCCCTCGAGGAGTAAACGTTTAAGGAAATGTTACAATTGCTTCGTCCACGGTTTGGTCAAACAGGACGAGATTACGTAAATTTCGAGGAGCTTCATACAGGAAAGTGCGTCATTCAAATTAGCTAGAAGACGCCTGACTGAATGTAGTCTTGACAATGGTACTTTAACCGCGGAATAATGCATGTGTTCAGTAAAAATTTGATACCTTTTAATGATCCGATTTTTAAAAGAACATATTTGTACTTAAATATACATTCAGGAAATAATAAACTTAGTTTAATTACTGTCAATCCTTTATTATGTAGGTAGAATTCCTTTTTCATCGGTGACACTGGTGGACGAAGTTTTACTTTTTTTTGCGTGCTGTGGATCAACTGATCTCAGGTAGATTTTTAGCGCCGATCCCGGAACTAACCATCGCATCTCTGGGTCAGGTGAATTTTCCCCAGAAAAATCAGAATTTTCCCTGAAAATCTATCTTTTCTAAAGAAAAATCAATTTTTCGGAAAAATTTGTGCACGATGGGGAAAATCTATGGTCATTTCGGGAGGCAGAGCCAAAATTACACAGGAAATGATAGAATGCCTAATGGAGAACTTGTTTTCTTCAACCCAATCCACTAGCCCGTTGAGTTCATCAGCAACCGGTGTAGGAACCAAATCCAAAATTTCCTGACCCACCACCGCACCGGAGGTGAATTTTTTCGATCTGGAAGGATTGGATTCAAAGGATTTGACTGAAAATTAGATACTCCATTCTGATCGGTCCAAATCAACGGTGATGCAACAGTCATCTCTCCAAAAAATTAACCGAATCCGGTCGCGAAAATTCGCCTACTCTGATTGGCATCGATGGAGGCATCAGCGGGATCCGTCGAGATTTATGACCATTTCATAATCAGTCTCCATCAGGCGAATTTTCTTTGATTTCATGTTCTGCGGGTCGCTCATCAATCATCATTAAAAACAGTGTTCGAAACTCGCAGGCGCCAACGCGCCAAATGCGCCTAAAAAATCGGCCATGGCGCCTACAAAATGAAGGCTCTGCGTCAACGTGGCCCCTAAATATTGCCCCATAAAAATCTGGATTTTCATAGGAAGTCACATAAAGAAAGAAAAAAAAATCTATTTGAATTGAAAAAGCTCAGAATTTTCAGCACTACAAGTGAAAGCTTTTTCTATTCTTCACGATTTCATTCTTAGTGCTTTTTTTGTCTTCCCCAAGTTACAGCTACTCACTATTTCTGTTACGAAAATATCCTACGTCTAACTTTTCACTAAATGCGCCGTAATGTATACACCGGAAAAAAACACATTGGATCTAGAGTACAGACTCTTGGAAACATCGACAAGAAAAATACTCTTGATTCAATCGGATTTTCGCTTAAATCAAGAACCAAGCCTCTTAATTTGAGCGGATTTCCTTTTGATTTAAGCAAAAATCTGATTGAATCAAGAGTCCTTTTTCTTGTCAATGTTTTCAAGAGTCTGGACTCTAGATCCAATGTGTTTTTTTTTCCTGTGTAGGCAAAAAGTCAATTTGGCCCCTAAAAAATCCTCAATGGCGCCTAAAAATCGGGCTTGATGCGACACGTGGCTCTTAAAACTCAAAGGTGAGTTTCGGACACTGTTCATGACGCGTGACTGAACGAACCCATAACTCCCCGCCAATTTGCAGGGACGGACGATTGCAAAACGAGTCTCCTCTCGAGCCGATACGGTCAAGTTAGGATGTTGGCTGAACTCGGCATTTTCTTGGCCGCCCAACTTAAGCTCTCGAATGTGACAGCAACTCGCCCGCGAATTCTCTGAAAATTTCAACTGGAGCCCATTTCTCATAATCGTACGGGCCCGATCTTGGCGCTCTGAAACGGTCGCCACTCAAACTTGCCGACTTTCTCCGCACCTCGATCAATCCTCAAGCCTCGCTTTCTTATTGACACCCACTCTATGGACGACTTTGCTGGTTCTCGGTCGCAGCCCCCCCCCCCCCCTCCCTCCCCCCGGAAATGGACTCGGGCAACTTACATTAAAATTAAAGCATGAAAGTTCTGTGCACTTCCTCCCCAGTAAAAGTAAAACCACCTGACGTCCGATTCATCATCTGGTGATTTCGTTTCGACTCACACTGGAACTTTCGCAATTGAGAATTTTCTGGTGTCTGAAATTCGATGAATTTCGTGTTTAAAAGAATGCTATACCAAGTGAGCTGAACACAAGGATACCCTTGGTTCATAAATTGAACAATTATTGGAGAAGACGTGGCACAATGATCTAATCCAATCTGCTAAAATACACGCGTTCAAATTCAGATGACGTCACTAGGCGGTAAATTTTCTCACTTTTAAGTCTATTTCTATACGATTTCCCATAGCAGAAAAAAATTATGAAAAATACTGCAAAGTCGGCACTTCAGGCACTTTTAGATGATGTAATTAAAATTTTGCATTTTTTAATCCAAATTCTCCATTAGGAACTTTAATTTGTAAAATCACCCATCTACATATGAGTAAAGGAATGGCAACTACAATGTTGCTTAACTGAGCCAGACATAGTAGTTCCTCATTGCAAAATGTAGTGCACTTGTATACAGACATTGCTCTGATTTGGTTAGACCATAGTGAAAGAAGGGGTTGGCTCAAAAAATAACACAGTTATGGGGTTCGTCTCAAACTTATTTAGCACCAACGAGGGGTAGAAAAGGGTGCACGGTTCTGCTCGACGGGCAAAGGGGTTACTGGGCACCACATCACGTCATGATCAATGACGTGAACAAACATTTGCAACGTCGCAATCGAAAACATTCAGTTTTTTACTTCAGCCATCGGTATTTTTATATTTTGGTGTCATTTATCGTTGGCTTGAGAAGGAGGTATTGCGAACAATTTGGCCTGCTCTAGAACACAAAAGCTCAACACCTCACGTGAATACGATGTTAAGAAGTCCGAAAACTAGATACCTACCCTTCTTTTTCTGAAAGGAGGGTAGCCAGTTTTTTCCATTTTTCCAATTCCTCTTTGGGAAGACGACCGTCCATAGAGGAGAAACAGGCACCTTTCGGGCAATTGGTCATAAAAATTTACTGCTAACTACAGTGTATCCGTTTTTCCAAGACCTCTTAAGAATCTTTCTCGTGGAAATTGAATTTCGCCAGTCGCAACTAAGCACTTTCGCGTCAAGTGCCTATCTGAGTAATATAAATGAAAATATGGTAACGTTTAGCTGAACCGATATTATTTGAGTCATTCCTGTGGAAAACTACGTTTAGGCTTTCCGATGGTGCTGAGAATATACAACTTTGTACTTGAAAGGCAACTGAACAACATAAAGATCCTCTCGGAATTTTCTCACCGAAACTCTTATCATATTATTACACGTACGTCCATAGTTATTGATCGCATTGATGTTTGTTTGATTTGGTGCAAATTATGAGCGATTTTGAAAATTCTGAGCAGTATCACAAAGCTTAACGTCTTCTCAACAAAGAATATTTTATTCATTTCATATCCATCAGGCAGATTCCATTTTGAAAGAGTTGTGCTGATTTAAAAGTCCCATACTTACGCGAATATCTTTCCAGAGACTTAGGAGACATATTATTGGCAAAGATTTAAATTGGAAGACATATTTATGTTAAACGCCGTCGGAATGAACAGTGCAATGACTGAGTAATGAGCCGTTTCCTCCATTTTAATTTAGACGTTTGCATCTACAGACATGCATCTCAAGTATGTTCACACATTTTTTGCCCTTACCGTGTCATTAGTTGAGTTGATGCACACATCCACAACCACATTAATGGCAGATACATTTTTCATCTATAGTTTTAGCGGTACTGACAATTCGCGTTGCTGAAACAGATTTCATTCGGTCCCCATCTTCGAAAATTTAAAATTCCTAAAATATAAAATGTGTTGAGCATGATTAAAACAAAAAATTTCTTTCTTCGTCAGAAACTCTTTCGATTTTCTTATATCTAACTCAACAGCAAACGCTCCATTGAAAAGTTGGCCTCCATGCAGTACCCAAGGTTATCTAGGGTGTTCACCGTGCACTGGAAAAGAACAAAGTTTCCTTGAAAATTTGCGAATGCTGAAAAGGTTGGCACGAATGTGCGGAATACGTGCGAAATCGCAAGATTTTCCCGATCAAATTCAAAAAGTAGCCTTGGATTTTTTAAACGATTCCACACAATTCATCACGAGTATAATCAGTAGTATATCACGTTCCCGTGACATTTTTGTTGAAGATTTTTGCGTTTCAATCCATCTCTAGCATTCCCACATTTCACTCTCCAAATCCAAATCTTATGAAAATCTGTCCCTCCTCGAGTTCAACATGTGTGTTGAGTAAGGCAAAAGTATAAGGAAAAGCCATGGAAAAATGTGGACTTTGGGAACCTCTCACAGAAAAAAAGTCTGGTGGATCCGGAGTTCAGACTCTTTAAACATTTGACAAGAAAATGTGCTCTTAATTCAATCGGATTTCTGTTCGAATCAGAGGGGAATCCGCCTACTTTAAGAGTCTTTGATCTCGATCCAAGCAAAAATCCGATTGAATTTAGAGTATTTTTCCTCGTCAACTTTTTTAAAATTTTTCAGTGCTAAAGAGGAAGAAGATTTTGAAAAGTAAGGAAAATATGAAGAAAAATCAAGAATCTTCGATGTTGAAAGTACTCCCCCACCTCACTGGTACTGCAGACACCTTTTCGTGTCTTTTTCCGCAGATGAGGGTAGGCGGATATTAGTTTCAGTAAAGCTACAGCGAAGGTAGCTGGGAAAAAGGCTTTCCCAGAAACAAGAGGGAACCATTCATATAAAAATTCAAAATCTTAGTGGCGTCATAACGGGATACATAAACGACAGAACTTGGCCAGGAAGCAGAGACCATGACACTGGCTCTAAGCAAAACGTGCATCAGGGAGAGGACCGTCGATCAGTATAATCAGATTCACCATTAAATATGCATAAATCGTACGATGCCAGGGCGCAGATTGCATACCACCGACCACTACCTGTTCTTCCTCCGCAAAGTTCCAGATGAGCCACTTCAGTGGCGTGGCGTGAATTGCGATATATCGATTGTTGTGTCATTTAAAACTGTGGAAAAGGATCGATAAACAAGGTGTTCGCAGCGAACACCTTAATAATCGATTCTTTACCATGGCTTCAAATGGCGAGATATCGATAATCGACTATTCACGCCACGCCACTGAGCCACTTCCACTGACAGTTCCTTGATGCCAGTAATACACGAAAAGATAAAGGAAAAGAAAAAATGCGACCTGGAATTTTAAATCGCTCCCTATACCGACAATCAACGATACACATTTTTAAGAGCACCCCGAGACAATGATAACAGTGGAAAAAACAAGGAGGAGAAACGGGAAACAAGGCTAAAAACACACAATTAATAAAACCCGAGACGTTTCGACTCAAGACTGAGTCATTTCCTGTCGGAAACGATAAAAATTTTAAAAAAAAAACGACAAAAAACCTCAATTTTTAAAAGTCCTAGGTATTTTAATTTTTTTTTTTAAAAAAAAAAAATTGAGGTTTTTCATCTTTTTCTTTTTTTTTTTTTTTTTTTTTTTTTTTTTAATTGTTTCCGACTGAAAATGACTCAGTTTTGAGTCGGAATATCTCGGGTTTTATTAATTATGTATTTTTAGCCTCGTTTCCCGTTTCTCCTCCTTGTTTTTTTTCCACTGATACCGACAAACCCGGCTACTTTAACCTATCAATCAAGTATATCAAGCTATGTTTTTTGATGCAATCCAGAAAATTGTTGGTATACATCGAACTAGTTTATAACTCTTTTTATAACTTCTTGCGGAGCTTTGTCCGGGTTATTTTTTATCTATTCATTTTATTTAAGAAAACAATTCGTTTTTATCAGGGGTTTTACCTCTAGGTTTTCCATTGCCCGTGTGAAGATTATACGTAAACACTTCAAAATTGAAAAATTATGTTTTTGAAAACAAAAATCGCCTATTTCGATCTTTCCCCGAGAACCCAGTCATTCCACGCAAAACCTAAAATAATTTTTGCTTAAAAATGCGGTGCTAACTTCGCAGGATTGTCAAAATTATTGTCTTGATTTTTTCGTACGCTCTAAAACACATCCGATTGCCTTGCGAACGCTCATCTCATGCTTTCTTCGTTTACCAAACGGGTTTTTTAATATTTTAATTTCTTTAAACTTGATTTTCTGCACAAGTTAGGTTTTCACACTAATTCACATTGGCAAACTTTAGTCAAACCACAGTTCTGATACTCCGGAATTAAACTGCATACTCAACAGAATCACGAAACTTTTAGCGAATCCGGTGATCGCAACATTAGCAGTCCAATGAAAGGCACCGAACAGTTGTTAAAAGGTACCTTGAGTTACGAGCAACTATTTTAACTCCCCGGAGATCAGCTTGCATACCCAACAAACTGAAGGAAACCTGAGGGAATCTGGTGATTCGTGGAGCATTCTCGTCGTCACCGAAATTATTTGGAATTTTTGTCCTTGCGAAGAGGTTGATCGGTCAGTTGTTCGCAGTCTACTAGCATGATCAATCTGCACTGGATGCTGGATGCCAGCGCCGTATCTTGTATGCCCCCCGACCGCCTCGCGGTCCAATTCTCCCTAAGCGCTTCGCGCCTCAAGCGTTATGCATCACGTGATACTATTATTATGATTTCATTAGCTTTAATCGTGAGTTTTAATTTCGACATTTAACTGTCAGCGACATTGGTAAAACATTTTTAAAAAAATTGAAATTACTCACTGGCGTGAACCGTGAAAATCGTAAAATTCGGACGCGTTTCGAAGGTGCCTGACCTCCGTCTTGCTGGGTCGCGCTGAGAACAGAGGTCAGACTGGTCAGGCGCCTCCGAAACGCGTCCTAATTTTACTTATTTTACGATTCATGCCGGTGAGTGGTTTCAAGTTTTTTTTAAATTTTTTACCAATTTAAACGTCACTTGTGTAGTATTTTGAACTCCTACCTTGAAATCTTGCCAGTGACATAACTATACCGATGGATGATTCGTGTTAAAACCTCATCCAATTTGCGGAGTTTTTGGATAATTTTCACACGGACAGTCACAATGGACCACTGGACAAGGTACGAATTTCAGCATTTTTATACATGTTTCGTAACTAAAATTTCACATAGAACACGATGCGCATGTTCAAAATTGCCGAAATAAACTCCTTACGAAGATATTTAATGATTCCTGATGCGTGAATTCAAACCACCCGCTCATGAAAAATCAATGCTCTACGTGATTCATATCGCGCGCTAAACGTTACCATGACAGTCTCTGCGATCAGGTCCGGATTAAAGGGGTGGCCACATGGGTCGCAGCCCATGGCGGCAAATCTATACGGGGCGGCAAATTTTGCCATTTTTTTAAATGTAGGTATTAAAAAAATCGGATTTAGAAAAAAAATTTACAAACGAGAAAAGGCGACGAAATCTCTCATTTCCTGAGAGTATAGTAATTTCTAATTTTGTCGTCTTTCAGTGATACAAGAGACAGCACCTTTAATTAGTCGAGTTAAGAGAGAAACGAAACACGCAATTTGGCCTGGAACGGCGCGACTTAGAGAGAAATAATGAGCAGGACTTGAGATGAAAAGGAGAAGCCATCGGCGCGGCGATCGGCATGTAACACATATTAGCGCCTACAATACTGCACGAATACTTCTCGCATTGCATCAAACACAGTGCGGTCATTGCGGTCAGCGTGAAACGGATAGCGCCTACAAGAATGCATGAATTTCACGCATGTTCACGCATTATGGCAAACACAATGCGATCAGCGTAAAACGCATAGCGCCTACAAGACTGCGTGAATACTTCACGCATAGCGCCTACAAGACTGCGTGAATACTTCACGCATTGCGTCAAACAGTGCGTTCAGCAACGGCGCGGCGGAAGTTAAAATCATTAATCCACATTCATGTTTGTTTTTTCATAATTTCTGATGAATGGAAGGCCTTGTCCGCACAGAGATAGGTTTACGAAACTTAACTTTCGCGCTAAGTTCCGTGAACTTTTGGTAGTAGTGTTGACAGGGAATTCCCAAAAAATGTGTTCAATACGAGTAAACGCGTCTTATGCACCCCTTCCCCGCTGGTACGTTCATTTGATGGTTTTTATTGATGTTTCAAAACGAATGAGAAGGGGGCGACAAAATACAGGCCGCCCCCAGGTTGCCTTAGGTGGCCTATGGGCGGCAAGTAAGTAAATCCGGCCTTGTCTGCGATATAAAAATCTGGCAACCTCAATCTTGACGCTTTGGCTCAGGTATAGCAAATTGCTAATAGTTTGAACAACACGTGGTGGAAAATGAACATTGATCGATTGAGAAGCTTGCTAAAACCGTTGTAGAGCGCTATTTGACTCGCATAGAGCTTTGAGTTTCTTGTGAGCGGGCAGTTCAAATTCCGCGTAACCAATGTGAAATAAAAACGTCAATATGTTCGTTATGTGCGAAGGATGGCAGACGATCGGTTGCCCAAGCAGGTTTTCGATTGGGTTCCTCCCGGAAGGCGACGGCGTGGACGTCCTGTGAAAGGCTGGCGACAAGGGGTGGAGGAGGAGATCAGAAGGTGCCAATTTCCACATGATACCTGGGAGGTTAGGGGGCAATGGCGATTGGGCGTCGCGTGGCAGAGCGCGAGGCTGCGCTATAAAAGCGGCTTTATGTATGTATCTCCGTTAGTAGTTGGTTTCAGTATATTCGTTGTGCGAATCGTGAAATTCTGGTTAAGAAACATGTATCAGATTGCTTAATTTCGCACCTTGTCTAGCGGTCCATTCTCTCGAAGAAGAGTTTTCCGCCAAAATTCATTCTCAGATTTTTTGGACCCTCAAAATTCGAACAGCTACCCATTCGAATGTTTATGGTGACGTCACATCAAGATCAACGCGCGTCGATTCGACCACGACTCGGATGTGCATGAAAGGATGATTCGCTCGCCAACGTCGGGTGATGAACCGTGACATGGGTGCGAACAACTGCCGGCCACTCGTGCTAATGAGCTTGATGACGGATGACGGGTCATAACCGGGAGGGGGAGGGGGAGGTGGACCAAAACAGGCAGTTGAGTGGACGCAACAAGTTCTCCTTGAGGACGTCCCGCGGCTGCAGAAGGGAGGGGGGAGGGGGTTCCTCGATTGAAGTGTGCACTCGAGCTTCTGGCCCGTGCTAACGTAGCGTGATAAATATTTGTCGAAAGTTATGTATACACACCCAGAGGAAAATTACCGCGGATTGTGGTAGTTGGGCCGAAGAGTGCTTAAGATGAAAGCTCTAATTGGAACAGTGAGAAGGAAAACACACCAACTCGGTAACTCTAAAATCCTCAATTTTCATTTAGAACTGTCAATTTCCATAAAGGCCATTGAAGTTGGCGAATCTATTCCAACTTGGACCTTTAAAGCGTCTTTAAGTACTTTTCTTTCGGCACCAAACATTTTCTTCTTGGACTTACTTCTTCACCTACCGCGCAGTTTTGCGTGTGTCCACATTATTTTCATTTTTTTGAGTTGTGTTTTCGTTCTCACTTGTTCAATTGTTCAATACAGGGGAAGTCCTATCTGGAGTCAAAAATAAAATAACTGAAATATTTTGCGTCAAATAATTCCCGGACTTCAACATAACTCATGGTTGTAAGACTCTTCTACCACTGACTACTTACACTTCTCAACAATTTTCCTTCCAATTTTTCAGATAATCTTGTTTGCAATTTCACCGGAAGCTCCTGAAAGTTTCAAGGAAAAATGTCGACAACCTTCCTCAAATTGAGTGTTCCATCGGGAGAGATTTGATAACATTCAAATGCTGATAAGACGTTCTTCCTTAGGAAGGCGCTGTCCTTTGCATTGCCGTGCTTGGCGAAAACGCCGCGTGAGCACTCGGATGTTGCCACGTTTCCTCTCAGAAAATATTTACCATCGAAAAAAGTTATGAATATTTTTCCTTGACATTTTCTGACCTTTTCGATCAAATTACGTACGATATCCTCTGAAACCCCGGAAGAGAACTTTTCCCAAATTTTCCTGAAAATTTGTGATTGATTTGTCGAGGGAAATTTGGTAGCGTCTGATGGCTTGTACGACGTTCTACCGTACTGCCGTGCTAAGGAAAAACGCCGTATGAACATTCGAGAGTTGCCAAATTTCCTCCAATAAAATGCTCATTTTTGAGGAGAGTCGTGAATATTTTCTCTTGATATTTTCTGATAATTTAGAGCTAGTTGCGGCTGAAATTCTTTGAAAAATTGGAGAGAGAATCTTCACAAATTTCCCTATAAATTCGTATTTTATCCAAGGAAATTTGGCAAAGTCTGAAGACTCATACGACGTTCTTCCTTAGCACGGCAGAGTAACTTGTCCACCCACCGCACCGGCCGCAGCCGAGGCTTATAAGTTCCCGCTCAGCATGCTCCTCATACAGTGCTGCCATTTCCCGGAAGTAATTCCGAAATCCGGAAATTTTTCCGGAATTTTTAGCTATTTTTGGAATGGACCACTAGACAAGGTACACATTTCAGCATTTTGATACAGGTTACTTATCCAAAATTTTACGTAGAACACGATGCGCTCAACGAAAATGACCGAAATCAATACCTTACGAAGATATTTAATGATTCTTAATGCGTGAATTCAAACCATCCGCTCATGAAAACTCAATGCTCTACGTGATTCACATCGAGCGCTAAACGTTATCATGACAGTCTCTGCGATATGAAAATCTGGCAACCTCGATCTTGACGCTTTGGCTCAGCTATAGCAAATTGCGTGTAGTTTGAACAACACATGGTGGGAAATGAACATTGCTCGATTGAGAAGCTTGCTGAAACTGTTGTAGTGCGCGATTTGACTCACGTAGAGCTTTGAGTTTCTTGTGAGCGGGCAGTTCAAATTCCTTGTAACCAATGTGTAATAAAAACGTTCATATATCTTCTTTAAAAGTTGGTCTCAGTAATTTTCGTTGTAAGAATCGTGTTTTACGTAAAATTATGTTTAAGGAACGTGTATCAGATTGCTTAAATTCGTACCTTGTCTAGTGGTCCATTCCCTCGAAATTTGCAGTTTTTCGCCAGTTTGACCATATATTTGTTGATCAAATTTGACGATCTTCGGAACTGTATCCGGGCGTATTTCGGAATTTTCCCCCGGAATTTTTCTCGGAACTCTGGCAAATCGGAATATGTTTCCGGAATTCGGAATTATTTCGGAATCTTTTGATAAAATAGAATGGCAGCGCTGTCCTCAAATTCAGGTGTTGTTCCTGCGAACTCCCCGAACTCTCTCTCCTCGTCCCGCGTCGATGCTCAGACAACATGCTCGTTTTTTGATGAGCTCCGAAACGCGAGAACCCTTACGGGTCTCAGGGGTCATCGGGAATTAGACGTATTAGATTTTAGCATGGACCAATTTCTACGTGCCAGGAAATCTTCGTTCCTCAAATAATTTATCGGTCTGCCGACGTCGTGCGCCAACACCCCACGCTCCCCGACGGATACGGCCTATTCCTCCCCACGCTCGTTTTTGATTCGTCCTGCCGTGCCGAGGAAGAACGCCGTAAGAGCATTCAGGCGTTGCCAAATTTCCGCAGATAAAATGTTTATTTTTGAGTAGGAATATGCATGTTTTCTCCTGAAGTTCTCAGATAATTCAGATCTGATCGCGAATAAAATCCTTTGAAAAATTCGAAGAAAAATATTCCCAAATTTTCCCTGAAATTCATAATTTATCAAAGAAAATTTGGCAACACCTGGAGGCTCTTACGGCATTTTTCCTTAGTACGGCAGCTTACCGAAGTGCAATAAAAGAATCCTAAAGTGGATAAAAAGCGAATTTCAGGCTTTAAAAGAAGGTTTTGAGTTCATCAGGATTAACGGAAACTTTTTCACCATTCGTCTGATCCAAGAGAAGGTCTAAAGCGATTTTTAGGTTTTTCGGTGAAGTTACATATTCAACGCTATCTACAGGAGGAGTACAGCTTTACAGACGTGAAAGATGACGTCATTCGTATTTATTCATGCCATACTTCAAGATGACGTCATTCTCCGTATTTTTTAAAATGCGACAGTTCTGTTAATGGCAGTTGAAATTACACTCAAAACATGGTAAACAGGTTTGATTTCATCCAAAAGTTGTTAGAAAACTGTGAAATGTTCCTTTGAGTATTCCATGGATCTAATTCTTTTCGTTGTTTTCCTTTGTCCAACAGAGCTATTTCGTCACCGATTATGACCCCACAATCGAAGACTCTTACACAAAACAATGCGTGATTGATGACGTTCCTGCCAAATTAGACAGTACGTATACCTTAAACTCTCCATTTTTTTTCTCAAACTTATATTTATTTTTCCAAAAAGAGTTCTAAATAAAGTCAGTTGAATACGTAATATCTTCTGTCCAACTCTTCCCTATTTCATGCTGAGTTTTAAAAGCAAGCCCCTCAAAATAAGTGAGTCATGCAAAATTGCTGTTTCAACTTTTGAAATTTTGCCCTGGGTCTAAAAAGTACTTTTCAATTGCTGTGCATTTTTTGGTGCACCAATTGATTTTTTTTTTTTTTTTTTTTTTTCTGAAACATTATTCTGATACCCTATTCTATCTTATATCAAACTAGGGGGCCCTCCCCCCCTGACCGCTACGCGGCCCAACCCCCGGGAGGGCGCCTCGCGCCCTCAGGCCCGCTTCGCGGGCCCTATACGCATATGTATAGGCAAAAATGTTCTTCCATTTTAATACACCATTTTGTGTTCGAGCTGCATCGATTTCAAAATTTTTGACGTAACACTCAGATTTGTAAATGAAGAGGAATAGCTGGATGTACATAATTTCACAGTCCACTTACTGGAGAAATTTCCATTTATTATGTTATTTTTAAATACTTAATATAAAATAAAAAATCGGATTTCGACCGTTAAGAGTTAATAATATTTGGTCCGTCCCGACGCGACGCAGCGCCTGCCCTCTCACTTTGTATCTGCTGTTTATCTGCTGTAAATATTAATAGAAATTCAGCAATCAAGTAAATTGACCAATGCCACAAATTGAAGCCGGAAGAATGCAGGAAAAATTGAGTTAAACCTTATACCTTGGACCTTGAGCCTTGAACCCTGAGCGATGCACCGTTGTCCCTCAACTCTTCGAATGAGGAGCCGTTCACGAGCTTTTCCATTGTTTTATTGTTTTCTAGCAGGAAACCCGTGCTACGCACAGGAAAACCCCACCATCAGCAATCACTGTGATTAGTGATCAGTTACTAATTGTGTTTCTGAATTATCGTCTACTATTTCAAAATTGGCGAGACACACTGGTTTGATAAAAAAGTAGAAATTAGTAGTATGCTGCTATTTTGGTCTGTTCTTCAGTAAGCTCATATGATAATTGTAATAATCAAAAATACCCAATCAAAAGTTGGTTATTCTCATAAAGATTTGATACTTTTGTCAGTTCAATGTTTAAGGATTTTGTAAAACAAATTAGAAATTACACGATATCACGGCAAATACGTCGTGTTCCTAGCGAATTTCTAAGATCATTATAATTAATTGCGAGTTATTCACATCAATATCGTGGCATACACGCGAATTTCTGACTCAATTAAGACTACGTAAATGTGCGCATAAAACTCATAAACATCTGTTGCTTGGGATGGGCGAAAACGTATGATTTTCCTTCAATTTTGTATGATACCACATACCCACTCCGGAGTTCAAATAGTTTCTCGCTTCATTTCAAGCACACTGAGAAAAAACTATGGCTTATAAACCTATTAGAGGTAAATATGGAACACCACTAATAGTAGTACCTCTAAATATAATAATAGCACATATACCTTAGTTATGGTACCTGTACCTCAATTAGGTACAGAGACCTTAGTATGGTTCACAGACCGAGAATCATTAGTTTATTTACGACTATTATAGGTGTTCCATATTTACCTCTAATAGGTTTATAAACCATAGTTTTTTCTCAGTGAGGTGAAGAATGTCGGAGCGATGTTCTGTTTGCTCCGCTGTCGCTGTCAGCACCGCGACTACAGGCGCAGTGTGACCGAGCCGTCAGCACAGTATAGAACGCCTTCAATCTAGCAAGCGGCAATGTGCGCAGAGGAGACCAATGCCATAGAATAAAAAGACTACGTCAGTCTCTTTATTCTATGCCAATGAACAGACAGATTTTCCAGATTTTCACATCTCTGAGAGGGTAGCCCGGCAACGGAGGCACGAGTCGGAGCTCGCAAAAATCATGGCGCGGCGTTTCCAACAGCGCGACGCAGAACTCGTTCCATCTTCCTCGCACTCGTTGGACGCCGAACTCCTTCCATCTTCCTCGCACCCGTTGCGCGCACCGGAAGAACACACGTAAAATTTATCAGCTGTCTTCGAGCGCGAGCCGCGGAAATCGCTCCATCTCGCTCGCATTCTCTCTCGCACCCGTTGTCCTCACGGGAAAATCGACCCGCGCGGACCGCGATATCCCGCGAACCGGCGGGCGGATCGCGAAATCCTCCCTTATCCGGCGCCTCGGGGTAGAGAGGGATCCCAGTGCGGAATCTCAGGGTCACACGGCCTCCCGTTCACGAGATCCGCTGATACGTGAGTCAGTCAGTCAGTCAGTCAGTGAGTGAGTCAATCAACGTGAAGTCTGCTTTATTAGTATAGACGACCCGCGCGGACCGCGATATCCCGCGAACCGGCGGGCGGATCGCGAAATCCTCCCTTATCCGGCGCCTCATCCGGGGTAGAGAGGGATCCCAGTGCGGAATCTCAGGGTCACACGGCCTCCCGTTCACGAGATCCGCTGATACGTGAGTCAGTCAGTCAGTCAGTCAGTGAGTGAGTCAATCAACGTGAAGTCTGCTTTATTAGTATAGATAGTATAGATTCGAGTCACTCAGGTAGAATCCCACACCTTGACGTTTCTAGCGGATACAACATATCTCTCACACTATTAACATTGGACTTAATTGACATGAGCTTTAAAAGCTGTTCAACATTAAAAGTTCGGGGTTTCATAATTTTTTGCACATTACATCTACTACAGATGAATTACATGCAAAGATCATCCTTATCAGTCCGGCAGTTCGTTAGAAATAGTGCTTTCAAGATTTTGCTTGTTGCTGTACAATATGTATAGATGCTTAAGTAGGAACGAGTACCTTTACTCACTGTCAATATTTTTGAGAGTTCAATGAAAAATTTAATAAAAGTCTCTAAGTGAATTTCAATTAAAAAAAGTATAATTGGGAGGATTTAAACAGAATCCGCTTATGTGCATTTCACGCTGCCTAAATTTCTTTCAGATCGAATTTTCTTCCAAAAAAGCTAAGCACTATAACGCCTTGAAAATTGTTGTGAATTTTCCGTAAAGTAGGTATGAAGAATGCACTCACGAATTTACATGGCAAAATATTGCTTGGGTTCTCTGTGAAAAGATGAGTGAAACATGAAAAGAAATGGGGTAAAACTTGATGAAGTAAGACTGATTCTGGTTTTAAAGCCAGTCAATCGTATGTTTTGTCTCATTCTTGGCTCTGTAAGATTGTTTCCAATGTTGATATCATACATTTAAAGTTGAAACCAAGTATAAAAAAATATGGCATAGAGCCAAAACCCCATAATTGGCCCATGAAAAAGCAAATTACGTATTTGTATTCCCAGCATCAATGGTGGCTCGGGGGGGGGGGGGGGGGGGGCGCACGTCTCCCCCCCCTCCTCCGTTCGTCTGAAAAAAAAGAGGAAGAAAAAGAGAAGGAAGGAATGGAGGAAAGAAAAAGGAAAGACGCTTAAATTTTGTAATTATTCTTGACGAAATTGACTCAAACTACATGTAAAATGCCTCAACAATTCAAAAACATTGAGGCCCCCGGACCCCCCTCCCTCCCAGTGCTAGATTTATGGATCCGCCTTTACCCAGTATGCGCAGTTCTACACGTTGAAGGAGGTTGGTAACCAGCAACTAATAGGTATAACGGGAGGCATTTAAAGACAGGGCACCGAATCTTAAGTAAGTAATGTCAATGGAGATGTTGCATGTGTGAGGGATTTGCGATTTGACCATTGATTCTTATGTGAAAGTTTGCGAGAAACACGATGGTGCCACCGGTTTTCCCTGAAATCATCTCCCAAGCTCAAAAAAAGCTTTAAAAATGAGGCCAAAATGGAGGGGGATATCCCACCCTACCCTGAGAGTCCACCTCTACATCAAAACGAACTCTCTATGCAAAGATAGGAAGCAAATACATTGACACGGCTGCCACTTTTATTTGGGGACTCCAAAACTGAAAACACGGCAACCCTGCTAATGTATTTGCTCCCTTTCTTTGCATGGAGAGTTTGTTTTGATGTAGAAGTGGACTCTCAGGGTAGGGTGGGATATCCCCTCCATATTGGCCTCAAGTTGAGAGCTTTTTTTGAGCTTGGGAGATGACTTCAGAGAAAACCAGTGGCACCATCGTGTTTCTCGCGAACTTTTGCATAAGAACCAATATTCAAATCGCAAATCCTTCACACATGCAACATCTCCATTGACAGGAGACAAAATTATCTCAGGGTCTTTCCCTGACATCCTGAGTGAATGAAAATAGGGATAGTTATAATATGTTTATTTTAGCTGTGGAAATAATTACAGTATTTATATCAGAATTCCTCCGCCATTTTCCTCCACACCAAACTGACAAAAACTTCCGAATCCAACGTCCTTTGCTGAAACCTTCTAGATTTTAAAAGCACAGTTTAATTTTTCTCTCGCTTTTAGTGTATTTTCCGAAGGAAAGATACACTATTGCGTTCTCCCTCATGGTGGGACCTAGACCTGGGACCATGTAAAGAGCACCGATCTCGAGTCGTAGATCACGAATTTATATGTCATTCATTTTCTGTCATATACATATGTATGTATGTATTTCAGCCAGCGTGAGGATTTTTCAGTTTTCAGAGCGTTGAGCAGCAGTTAATTTTTTATGCTGCAATGTGCCAAAATGTAGATGATGTTATGTTTTAATAGTGTGTCTAATCAGACTCTTACCAACATTATTTTGTTATAGTTTTAGATACAGCGGGGCAGGAAGAATTTAGTGCCATGCGTGAGCAATACATGCGCTCTGGAGAAGGATTTTTGTTGGTGTTCTCTGTCACAGACCATGCCAGTTTTGATGAAATGTACAAGTTCCATAGGCAAATACTGCGAGTGAAAGACAGAGATGAATTCCCTATGCTCATGGTCGGGAACAAGGCAGATTTAGAGCACCAAAGACAGGTGAGGCCAAGTACCATTCCTTTTTTAATCAACTAGCCTGCAGGGTGTCTACTAGTCCGACATTTCCGGAAATAGTGCTGACTTTTTAATGGCGGTCCGGAAGTATTGAAAAAGTGCGGAAATTCCGCGAGAAGGTCCGGAATTTTTTTCATTTTTTTGTCGCAATTTGAGAGAGAAATTCAAATTTTTGAAATTTTTCGAATTTCGTCAAATGGAGGTACTGAAAAAGCAGTGAATTTTTCTGTTGAGGAGATACTGAATTTCTCGGGAACGCACTGGAAAAGTACTGATTTCTGACCAGCCTGTTTTAGTGGACACCGACACTCCGGCCTGCTTCTTAATCATGAAGTTTGATCAGTGAATATTTTTCTTTAGGTATCAAGTATCTAATCTTGTAACAATTATTAGTGCAAGGCTTAAAAGCCTCAGTTGATCTAGCTTAGAGTCTTTTAGATTTCTCACATAAAACTGACTTGTCCATTCAGGGTGTTTAATAAAATTGTATTTCCCCTCTCCCTAACTTTTCAGGTTTCCTGTGACCTTGCGATTTTCCTTCTCCCTGACTTCCCTAATTGAGGAGCATTCCGGAAAAGGGGCACATACGCGTATGTGCCCTTTTTTCGGAAATGGCAGAAACGGATTCCTCGCATCCTGATGTACCAATGTCCCGAATTTCAGCTTAATTGATCAATTTTTGGAGCTAAGAGACCAAGTTTTGTGAGGCTAAGTCAGGCGTATTTCATCTTTTTGCCCCTGGGTGCGGTCGCCGCGACGCAATGTGTTGAGGAGATAGCGCGCAGGGCGCAGGCAGGCGGGTGATGGGTACTGATATTAGTAAGGATCCCTCATTACAGATGCATCGCACTGATTCTACTAATCAATGCAATATCATCGGGTTGCAGTGATTGTCTACACGTTTTACCGCGCGGTGACACGTGAAATTCTGTAATTATTAATAATTCAATTTTTAATGGTCTCTTGTGGGTTTTAATTTTTCGATTTTTTCGCGTGTTTGGCTGTCTTTTATATTAACGATGATCGAAAATGACCCACCCGCACGTTCGCGATCGAAATTATGATTTATTTTCGTTTAGAAACTCGTTAAAGTCTTGAAAATTTAGCTTTGAAAGCCAAAACCTATAACCACCAGTCCATTTCCGGAAAAAGGGCACATAACGGAAAATTTTGAAAAATTCCTCCCACAACACTGAAAGAAGTGTAAGTTTTACCAATGGTCTTTATTCATTCTGGGGTGTATGAACGTTGATATGAGTGCCCCTGCCCCAGTTCCGATGTATGTCATCATCAGCCCCCAGAAAGTAGGAATGAAAACTTCAAATGCGTTTTTCTCACAACTTGTTTTTTCGGTTTGTGCCCTTTTTCCGGGAAGCTCCTCAATTTTCCCTGATTTTTTTTTTCCAAATGAAAAGAAACTCGAAAATGAATAGGACTCGACGCAAAGCATCAAAACAGACTGGAAGAAAACTGTTTGAGGCTTAGCGTAAAAGTGCTGTGCTGTGACGTTATGCAAAGCATGTAAATGTTACAACTCTCCCGGTTATGCATTTACTTTCCCTGAATCTCCTTAATTGCTCGATCAGTTTTATCTCCTTGGCTTTCCCGATCGCTAGACACCCTTGTCAATCGTCAATTAATATCGAATAGAGTCACCAAAATCTTGTGTAGAGGTCTTCGGAACGTATAGTAATGATTCTAGTCATGATTTCTTCGTTGGCTGTTTTTTTTTTTTTTTTTTTTTTTTTTTTTTTTTTTGCAAAGTATACAAACCATCGAGTTATCCCTAGTTGGGTTTTAAAGATCAATTCATTCAAGAGATTGTCTGTCAACCAATAGATATATCAGTCCAATATCCGCCTACCTGACAAAAATGAATTGCACCCTGGCAGCTTTTACTTGAGGAATACTTAACCAATGATCCTCTTGATTTTTTAGCCAGCAACTAAATTTTCAGTCTCATTGGTCTCTCACACTTTTTATTCGTTGAATTCGCATCACTCATATTGTTCTTCAGAATGAGGATTGGTGATCATGAAAATTTCTTTAGTTAGAGGTTGAAAAAATTAAAATAACAACATGAATTAGTATTTTTGCATACATTTCTATCGAATTATCTTCTATTTTCTCTTGGGGGGGGGGGGGGATACATATGTATATATGTCTGCTTATTATAAAAATCCAACTTATTTCAAAATTTATATTCCATTAACTTTTTATTTTATTTTTTTTCTTTCCAGGTATCTACACAAGATGCACAAAATTTAGCCCGCCAATTAAAAATTCCGTACATTGAGTGTAGTGCTAAAGTTCGAATGAATGTGGATCAAGCATTTCATGAACTCGTCAGAATAGTACGAAAGTTCCAGCTCTCCGAAAGACCACCTCTCAAACCTCCCAGTAAAAAGAAACCAAGGTGTCTCATTTTGTAAACTATGTTTAAGCAGGTTTGATACCTCATGTATAAATAGGATCCGGTGACCTTTAGTTAATTACTGCAACCTGACCTCCAATCGGTAATTCGTTAAACTCACCTAACTGCTCTGTACGCTGTAATATTCATCTTAGGCTAGTATTTATATGATGTCACTACCAACCTCTTGCATGAAATTATTTGTATTGAAACAAAAAGGTAAATTATGGATTGTCGAGCACCTAGCACAAGAGATTTAGTTTTAAGAGGTTTGCAATTCGTCTATAATGTGTGAGTAAATTTTCTCAAGGGAGAATTCTCATCTACTTTCTGAAGTAGGTATGTTTTCATAAAAATCGTACAATATAAGCAATGGAGAAATAACCCTCTATTTTACAAAGGTCGAAATTGAAATTAAGCTTAGCTGCAAAGGGCGTATTGGTTTAATTTTTTTCTAACACATAATGCACAAAATTATCTAATTCAAGTTGTTGTTAGTGGTCCTTCCATAATGATTAGCTTCAAAAAGTATTGACTTTCGAAAGTCGAGGCAAGCGTGAAAATTCCTACAATGCCATCGGACAAGTAGCTTAAACTTTGTTCAGGGTGCCCTTTAAAAACTGCAACTCTTGAGAAGTTGCTTTGTAGAGGACAAGTTTTATTAAATTCAGAGGTTAATGAGCCCTAGCCATCCCTAGGTTTACCCGTGAGGTGTATCGTATTAATATAAATATTCACTCAGCTAACTCCTCAGGTTCACCATCCACATGAAAGTGGAGTGAAAAAGGAGGAGCAAAATAAATATATAAAACTGTGGATAAAACACCCTAATCAATAAATAATGTCTGTTACGCACAATTTTATCATTCAGGCTCACTGTTTTGAGGTCTCCCAATCAAAAGAAAAGCCTACCGTGTCAATGCACATCACTAGCACAATTGAATGTTTCAACAGGGAATTGTTGGTATTCATTCTCTCTTGTTTGAGGGTTTACAGCAAATTCCAATCATATTTTGAAAGAAAAGTGTGGTATACGCTCAAAAATGCTTGTAGATCATACCATAATATCGTGTATTGCTGTTGTCTTCTTCACATTCTATGTGACAGTCGCAGGAAAAATGGATAGTCACCATTGACTCACTGGCAACTGTGTACATCTGTGTTTGGTCAGAATGTAACTGTGATGAAATCGGTAGTGGCTTGAAGCATACAAAACTTCGTCGTAAACACTAGAAATTCCTTTAAGGAACGAACGTAAGAAGTATCTGTGAGGGTTTTTTTTTTTTTTTCTTTCTTACTTTGCAGTGCACATCACACTTTTTTTTCTCCTTCCATGTCTTAATATATTCAGTACAACTTATTGCATTTACATAAATTTAACAAAAAGGTAGTTGCTATTTTTTTCTCTAACCCCAGTAGCTGAACAATAAAACGAGTTATTACGAACTGTTGCTAATTACCAAATTAAGATAAACAAGTCACAATATAAACAGAGACTGAACCCCTATCACCGTTTATGTGCAATGAGCTTGTTAAGTAATTTTGTATTGTTATATTTTGAGAAGTAGAGAGTGAACGTAGTTCACAGAAATTATCCTCGATTTTTGTGGTTGAAATGAACCCATTAAAAAGTTAAAAGTTGCATATTTTGAGCGCCCATTTCAACGTGTATTCTATTCCCCAAAAAAGTCAAGATGGTACACAAAAATATATCCCTCTTGTCGTGGTCCTAATTCTAATTTTACCGTGCTTAGGAAGAACGCTGTATGAACATTCAAGAGTTGCCTTTGATAAAATGTTTATTTTTGAAAAAAGTTAACAATATTTTTCCTTGAAATTTTCAGGAACTTTAGAACAAAATACTAACAAAATTCTCCGAAAAATTTAAAGAAAAATATTCATAAGTTCACCAGAGAATTCGTGCTTTATCAAAGAAAATTTGGCAATACCTCGAGGTTCATACGGCGTTTTTCCTTAGTGTGGCAGAATTACACTTGCCTCTGCCGCCATCCATAGTTCATGCAGCTGTTATCAATGCTCAGCTGCACAGACTACTTATATATTTTTGCAGTGATCAACTTGTGATTAAAATTGTATCAATTTTTGCGACCGAGAGGAATATTTTCAGACACCATCGGCTTTCTCGGTGATGTGCGTTTGAATGAGACTTATCTGTGAAGTCGTCTTTCAAGGACTGTATTATCCAGAAAACTCTGGGAAGATTTCTCTAAAATAAGTGCCCTTTTCAAAAATGCATCAATTGTAAATTCCTGAAGAAGTTCATTATCCCCCAAATTTCAAAGTTGCCCACAGATGGAATGTTTTCGGATTAAATAAAAATGTGGAAGGTATTAAAATAGTGAAATTCACACTCACTGCACCAAATCAATGCTAATAAAAAACTCATAGCAATATGTATCATATTGTGAATTTATTATTTGGGATCAACTTGTATCTTCTTTCTGGTTAACTCAGCTGTAATCTAATTTTTTGTCATAATGTGATGGTCATTCAAAACTTGCATCAGTTCTACCCACTAAGAGACCTACAAATTTTGGTTTCTAATCTTCTAGGCATGGAACTATCTGATATGGATACTTTGCTTATTTGGGTAATCATTTGAAGACAAAAACATTAAAATGTGGCCGCAATACTGAAAGTACCAAGATGGTAGAATAGTGCTGGGTCCACAGTAATTAGTCCATAGTGCATTTCCTTAGCACTTAAATGTATCTGTTTGATCAACAGAGGTCATTTTGTGACTCTTATTCTAATATTTGGATTTTTTGGCTTTGATTTCCTTGCAAAATAGTGTCGGCCTACCAATATTCTACCAGCCTGTTACTTACAGTAATCGTTTTTTAAAAGTGACAAATAAAAACCTTAAATGTAGTGCTCCTAAGCAGCAAGTCTCATTTGCTGTCATTGAATGAGATTCCAATCGTGCAAAAATTTTGAAACTTCTGTGCCAACTTTGGATTTTAATAGATAAGTGTAATTTTTCACATAAGTAGGTATTTTTTTTCCTTTCTTTGAAATCCTTCATAAAATATTAGGGTGTTTTTGCAAATTTTGATGTTTGATTAATGAATCACCTCTTCTAGGTGCCTTAAGGCACAATTGATCATTATCAAAGTATGTATTTATAAAAAATCATAGTAATTTAATTTTTCAAGTAGGTGCATAATACTACTTAATTCTATCTTAAGGTAGAAAGGAAAGGAACACTTACAGGCCCCCATAAGTGAAATTCCAAACTTTTTTGTGGAAAAATTCACTAACCTTTTATCTCTTGGTAGTCAAGAGAATCTCCAAAGCTATTGCTTTATTTTATTTTCCATGTTTTATTCTTACTTTTTCTTTGTATAAAATTGTAACAACCTACTCTACTTAAAATTGATCAAACAGAATCATTATTAAGCTTTTATTTTATTTATTTTTTCTTTTTTAAGACTGTTGTATACTTATTTACTTTTTCATTTCTTTTCCTCTCCTTTCTTTAAAAAATGATGTTAACTGCTGTGCTGAAATCTTTGAATGTTTTACTCAGTGCCAAAGTCCTCAAGAGCTTAGAATTCATGCTTGTGCTTTTGTGCCCGAGTTTTCTTTTAAACTAGTCTGCAGACATGCTTGCTTTCAATGTGCACCAATAATTTATGAGAGAGGGAAAAATATGTGTAATTTAAGTGAGGTGAGATGTTTCACTCTCAATTTTGAGACTTTATCTGTGGCAAAATAATATTTTCCAACTTTCAGATTTGTTTTCGCTTACTTTTGTCGAAGAAAACTCTGGTTTGGCCTTTCCAAAGAATGCACCAATGTGACAATGTTGAAACAACCACCTGATTGTGAATTGCTCTTTAACTATTTTGTCAGAGCTTAAGAAAATGTGGTCCAGTTATTGTTTTCATATGAGCAAAGAATTGTGGAAAAAATATATATGATTGAGTATACTTGAAGGACCATTTGGAAAGAAGGCACGTGTGCATTTTTTGCCGCTGAAATTGTGTAGATTTTGATGCGTTTCTTTGTCAGAGAATCCTTCAGGCTGCCCTTTCTCTGAATGGTCCTTCACATATTATCAGCTTTTACCCACATTGAAGTTGTGCATTGGAACTAAGAAAGTGCCCAACTTAGGTTCTTATTCTCGATGATAAAAGCTTTGGCCATCATTTCATTGCCATCTTGCTTGTGTGAATGGACTGCACTGTATTTTACTCAATTGCTGAAATACCTAACTTGTCTTCTTCACATTGCAAGGAAACATTGTTGAATAAATATTGATTTTATTGCCTTTTAAAAATGTATGTATGTTTAAGTTTACATTCTTCAAGTAGAGATCAGCACTCAAAGATGTCACTTAGTCTTTCCTCCTAAGTTTGCCTTTTCATGGACTGATCAGTTGCTTCATTTGTGCTTTCAATCCTCTTTCAATGTTAAAACTCAGTTGTTTTCTTGTATGTAGGGACCATGCACCAGAACTCGTTTCAGATGAGTGTTTCTTATTCGAATTTCAGTTCTTATCTTATTCAATATGCTGCTAGGGCATTCTTATCTGGTATAACAAACTACCATAATGTTAGCCGGTCATATAAGTTATAGGACATTTCTGATTGTATTTAATCATTAGTTGTGTCGTGAAATGAAACCCTAATGTTCACGTCTTTTAAATGAATAATTGAATGTATGAATGATTTGACAATAACTATATTTTCAGGAAAACCAAAATTAGTAGTCCCTTCATCAAAAGCAAGGGGTGAACACGCTCTAAACCAATTCTGGTTTTTCTGGTTTTTTCTTTTGTATCTCGTTCCTCTGTGCAATTTGCTGTTACTTCTGTAGTAATAATCTGTATAGATCACCAACGTTCCCTTCTCATAAACAATGGGGTTTCTTTCTTCCTTTAGCTATGAGTGAGAAATGGTTGGATTCAATTTAATTTTTCCTTTGTTGCACATTTTTTATTACAGCATCCTGCATGAGCTTTTTAACGTTTTTAATTGTGTGAATCAGTAAGTTGCAATGACTTTCACATTTAATTATTAAGTTTGCTTAATATGAAAGAGCTGACAGTTTAATCAAGATGCTAATCTAACCATTCTGATGAAGTGGATCTGAGTTGAGTTGTGTCATGAAACTTCAAGCTACAAATCATTCGATTTTAAATTTTTGTTGAGGAACGCCCTTGTATTGATTCCACTCACCATCAGTTTTGTTTTATTTGCAGTGAATACTATTTTATTACTTATCAGTGAATCTCACCTTGGTTGTTGCTCAAAGTACAGAATATCTCTGTACTCTCGAATGAGTATATTACCATTGTAGCCATATGTAATACCTCAAGACTCATTATATTGGTGTGATAACTTATTATGATGTACCTATTCTAGTACCTCACAATATTTATGAAAAATACAAAGCTCTGTAATGACAAGTAGTCTTCTAGCTAAAAAATTAAGGAACGTTCAAATTTCATTTGATTCTAAATTTTAATATTATGCACTTACAAAATGACCTGCTCTAAATTAACTCTGCAACATCACAAATCTTTCGCAAAAGCTCAATTTTACTCTCCCAATTTAAACTTTCACTATTTCTAAAATACAACCTATTTATCTTATACACCCTGATGAAAACGTTATCATCTCAAACGTAAACTCATTTTTTCTGTGTAAGAGTATTGATTGTCAAAATCTTACTCGGAGTATTGTTTGTTGCAAACTGTTGACTTTTCATTTTTTCCCCTCCCGGAATTCCAATTAATTTCTATTTATGGAAAGCTGTCGTTTTCTTTTAGTTTATTTGTGTTGAATTCTCCGAAAATGCTTAAGAATGTTCGTTGTTGGACACCTCACGTTTTACAAAGTACACTGTGAATAGGAATTTTGCAATGTATTAATTTTAATTTTACTTTAGAACTTAAGACATGAATATCTAGTTTTTGCCTTTCTCTCTCTCCTTTTCCTGTGTTTTCATCTCAATGGGCATACTTTTGAACTTCTAATCCCAGAATACCTCATGAAATGTGAAAGACTTTAACAACCAAACTCACCATTACAATAGTTTTTGAGAAAAAGCAGTAAAATTTGATGTATTGTTTTTTTAGAAAAATTTTCCGTTAGTATCTGTCCGTATCTTTTTTGAAAATCTTTCTTCAAAGATTTGTATGCAATGTCTTTTCTCTCATTTTGCCATTGCATCTGAGATCTGATGTGTCCGGAAGTGCCTTTCATTAAGAGTCCTTCACAGCCCAATCCAAATGTAACCATGTACATTTTAATCCTTAAATTTCAAACTTTGCTAATGCATCATCAAGATTAATGAGCAGTCTGACACAAAAATATATTGTCCTCAAATAATGTTTTCCACATCTCTTTGCAACAAAAAAGTTCGTGCTGCAAACTTATTCTCACACCTTTTGAGTCCTCAAGTTTCTGTCTCAGATGAAACCATCCTACAAAACACTCCTGAGCTGTAATTGTTTTTCAGTCATAAAATCTGTCACAAGCCCTCTTAGAATAATTACGGTATGGATTTGGACCTTTGGAAACATTTTGCCATCACTCCTCAAAGTGATTAGATTGACTACCTCAATGAAAGATATTGGAATAAGTATTTTCAATAATAATGCAAGCATTTTTAAAAATCAAGTTATTTTTTTCGTTTTCTTTTTTTTCCAATCATGGCTATCTATTCTTGAACTCTTTTCTGTCTGTAAGTTATCTTCAGGATCTTAATTATGGACACATTTCATACATTCAACTTTTTTCGTAAGAAGTTCATTAATTACTTATGTATTGCAAATTCAATCCTTATCCCTAGATGGTTTCTTAATCATTCCGAGTAGGGTAGAATTTTTCATCGCACAATGTCAGTAATGGTTTAAATTAACATAATTTCAACGGGGCATTAGAAAAATATATAGGTATCCCAATATTGATGTGTTGAAATGTACACCCTTATTGCCATTAAAAAAATCATTACCTTATTTTTATCAGATGAGCTTAAAGTGAATGGTCACTGTTGATCTATTAGATCAATTTTGATCCCATAAAGGCTTGCTTCTTTGTTTAACCAGTTTTAACTTTGCCGGAACAACCTTCCAATTTCAACCAAACCAAATAATAGACATACAAGATCTTTTGATGTGTGCTCATTTTTTAATATAATGCACAATTTGGATGACATTGTTTTTGTGCTCTAGCAGTTTCTCTAAAAGAGATTTCCTTCAAGATTTTTGGTTTGTAAAAAAAAAATTATACACTCCCTTCAGTAGTAGCTGTATGTATTGTGAAAGAGTGTATGATCTAACTTCCGTAGAAGTCATTATTTTCTACAGCCGAAAGTTTGTAAATTTTAGTGAGTTATAAGTAAGTGCATATACTTTATTACCTTAAGTAGCATTGTATTTTTCAATGTAAAAATAATGTATCAGCCAATGAGAAAGTGCCTTATTTACGAACAAATCAACTGCCAGGCTAGTTAATTAAGTCAGTTATAGTATCTCCATCCTGAGTTCTGTCTATGATGGCCGTAAGTATTTACCAAGAACGTATTAGTGTCGATTCAATGTAATTGGTAAGGAGAATTGTATGGCATTATCTTTTGTTATGATGTTTTCAATATTTTAGAGAAATATCCTCATCTAATTATTAGCTCACTACGGCCTGGCAGTTACATGTTAGTACTTTTTTTCACTGTACCATTATGTCTGCTTCCAGCTGAATTTTGTCCGTATTCAGGGTGTCTACTGGTACCTCATCACTTAAATCCTCACTTTTTCAGGAGCTTCTCCGAATTGTTTTCTTACTTTCCAAAAAATTCCCCTTTCTTAAGATTTCCATGAATCCTTACTTTTCTTACCTTGCAAAAATTTTGAACTCTAACTAGAACAGTTTTTCGCAAAGGAAAAAAATTCGAAATCAGATACTGGAATATAAGAAAACTTCAGGAATGAACTGAACGAAGAGAAATTCAACTGAGATTTAGGAGGAACTTAATTTAATGAATTATGTTCAGAAATTTCATGTAATGGCTGCTTTTTACGTTCATTGCAAATGTTTTTTTATTGCTTCTCCGTTCTTTGAAAAGTTCCATAAGTTTACTCTACTTCTGCACCGACTTTTAAAATTAAGTGCTTTTCCAGAGTAAACATGTTTTTGTACGGTTAAACACTTTGGTTTTCAAATGATTTTCCTTCATCGAGATTTTGAATTTTTTGGAGTCCATCAATTTTGAACTGTAAAAAACAAGCAAAAGGTGCTGGGGGCATCAGGTGAATTATCACACTCCTTTGCAATAGGTATGTCTTAAAAAAACATGATATTCTCCTAGAGTTTGAGTCATCCTTGCATGGAGGATATCATTCCTACTTTAAAGTTTCGTAAGCGCATTTTGCTGAAAAATCACTAAAAATGTTGACGCGCGCATCATTTCAAGTTCATTAATCCAGAGATTAAAATCGAAATGAATTCAGGTCCAAAATATTCAAGGTGATCTTTTTTTTTCTTTTTTCATGCGAAAGCCTCTGTATAATAGTTGTCACTTTTCTCAATAATACATCTTATCAATTAAACCAGCAAATTTCAAACCATTTTTTAAGGACTTAGCCTCCAGATTTCTACTGTTGGTGCTGTAAATTATAAGGGAGCCGAAACATTAGTGAAGCTTTGCAATTGTCAATCTACAAGAATTCGTTAAGTCCCTTTCTTAAAGACTTCAATGCCTCGATGATGTAGCCATTACCATTCTTCCTGTATACTTATTTTCTAGGTAGCTAATAATGAAATTTTGCATTAATTGTCTAAAAGTTAATCAGCTATCTAGTTGTTCATGTTTTTTCATTTTATTGTTTTATTTTAACACATAATTTTATGATTTTTACAATATTTCTGATTAAATAATTTAGAATCTCAAATTATCTTCTTCCTTATCTTGCACTACCTGAAGCAACAAGCCTTAATAGTAGGTAAATATAGGGACTGTTCATAAAATATGTAACGCTGTAAAGGGAAGGGTGGTTGCGGAGAGAGTTACGCTATTTTGGTTTTACTTGTTAAAGGGTAGAGGCATTTATATATTCACAAAAGCGCCGCAAAGGAGAGGGGGGAGCGAAAAATGCGAAATTTAGCCTTAAGTATTTCATGAACGTCCCCATTTCTCCATGGTCCATGCAACTTCTATTTTAATAAGAGCTGGGTGAACCTCGAAACATGGGTACAAGCCAAACCTTTTAAAAAATATCTGAACCTCGAACTGCCCATGAATGCCGCAATAATTCCAATCAGTGGCTGGTCCAAAAATGAAAAAATGAGCCACTCTTTCGTTTGAGAGCTGAAAAGGAAAAAGGAGGACACTCCTAAATCACAGTATTGCATGGCTAGGTGAGAATAAGACTCCCTCATTGGCCAGACACAAAGAGGTATTGTTGTCCTCATTGACGCTGACTAACAGCTATTGACTCAAAATTGCACCCTAATATCAATATTGTGTAAAACCGGTATCATAAACAGCGGACTAACCTCACTGGTCTCAGATATTTTGCAAAGCCACACGTCAAAAATTCAACAGTCTTAAGAGTTGGTTCCCTTTGAACAACAAACCATCACACCATCGTACTTACCACTGACATAAAGATTTTTAGAATTCCAAGAACGGCTCTGACGATCAAGAGCGAAGAATCTAGACATCAGATTATACCCAAGAAAAACATTAATAGGTTACTTGCATTGTAACTGGAGTGCAAGAGCAAAATTTTCCAAGAAAACAAGAATTGCTGAGACTTGCACAAGATGTACATATCGACGGTGAAACTACCAGACCACGTATCTCGTTTGTGGTGTTTAAAACTCTCCACTCACATTTTATTTTTTTGAAGGAGATCAAATCAATATCATTCCTTACGATTTTCGCAGATTTTTCTCCGAACAAAGAGGAAAAATCACGGAAGTTTTCACGAATTGACGTTGAGTACCTAATTTTCTATTTCAAATTTAAAGTATGACAAGAAGTCTGCGGCGTCGTAAACCGAGATACGTGGTTTGGTAGTTCCACCGTCGATATTAATTTTAAACTAAGTTCTTTGAGATTAGGTCCTCTGAGATAATGTTTGGGTAAGGAACTTCATGATAAAAAAGCAGTAAACAAAGATAGTTTGAGATCATGAGGAGTTTATTTCATTAAGTAATTGTTTAAGGTAAAGAATGCTCACATTTTTTCACATCAATTATTCTTATCGTTGTATTTGGCAGAGTTTGGGATGGAGAAGCAAAAAGAGAAGGCCTGAGAGGAAAGAAAAATTTGTTCGAAGTTTTACTCTTCCATGGGGCTCAATGAAAAGGAACTACTATTAATTGAGGGGCTTGGAGGACAAGGCACCTGTACTTATGAAAGTGCAGTATTGGATAAAATTGAGATACAAAGATTTCAGGTAAAACTAGTCTTAATGCATATTCCGTGAAAAATTCGCTCTCAAATTCCAATTTTTAAGCGCCAAAAAGGCAGTTTGAACTTCATCTCCGTCGTAAGGATCTATGTAATTTCCAAACTTTGCACACGCATTTTCCGAAATAGCAAAAACCGCACATAATACGCCTTGTCCTCCAAGCTCCTCCGTTCGAATTTCCGCTTGGTAAAAAATAAGATTACATAAACTTGAAGAAAATTAATCAGAGAATAATATGCTTCTGGCTAAGCCAAACGCTACCATCATCTCAATGATTTTAAAAATAACACTTGATTACTTTTCACCAAACACTGCCAATTAGTCTTCATACATAAAAAAATAAATTAATACATAAAATATAACAGGAAAAAAATAGATGGTTATCTCGAAATCGCTTACAATAATTAAAGACAAAAAGGTACATCAAAAGGATTCTTAAATGTAAAAAAGATTGGAAAAATATGCCACCACTTAAGTGTCAATAGGACCAATGAAGACCATCCCCTCAAAAAAAGTTAAGAGGAGGATACAGTAACATTTTACAGAAAAAAATGGAACTTTTCACTTACAAATGAAGACACAAACAGCAAAGCATGAATGTTTCAAATTGCTAGCAGTGAATAGGGTAGCAACAAGAATTCAGAGTAAATAGTTCCTTGACTTTCTCAGGTTTCGTCTGACCAATTTTGATTAAGTCACCGACTTCTGAGACTTAACTCAAAGTGATACGTGATAATCTAAAAATCTCCCAATCAAGTTAAGTATTATACAAGTTGAGACCGTGTAATGCAACATGTAAAGCTTTGCTATTTCTGAGGACACTATTCGCAGGACTCTACAGGTGATTGAATATTTATTTCTAGTGTATTATTCCCACCCTGGTTACGGAAATGATGCCATTAAAACGCGTTGGTTTTCAGCGATCGGTAGAGTGGGATACGATTACAGAAATATCGCAAGTGTGAACATGTGAGATCGTGCCATCAATCAAATCATTCTCTCGTTCAAAGTTCCGAGAAATAGTGTGCTATCACTGAACACTAGCAATGCCAAAAACAAATGGTGAGACAGAGGCAGGAGCACCATTCTTCAGCTCAGCCAAAGCGGCGGCCAAGCGGCCAGGATCGAACCGCTGGAGATAGTGGCTGGAGCCATGTCATATCCTGCGTTTAGTTAGTCATACGCATTTTCTTGTAACATGACACATATCTCATTAGTCATACATATTTCCGTGGATAGGTATTACGACACGCTCTCTACTCAAGGACTTAGTAGAATCAGGACAGCCAGCTACAGGAAATGAGTCACCTTCCGGATTAGAGATAGTCCACCTTTTCATTGTGCATTCGAGCAAACCTGAGTCACTCTGACTCTTATCAGTACCTGTATATATACGACCACTGTTCGGTCACACCTCAGTCTTCTTACTTCCCTGAATACACTCATGAATACCACGGTACCCTCTCAGTGTTCTTTCTGTGTTCATCCCTAGTCCATCCCATGTCCTATACGCGTGCAAGTAGTGACACGACAATTGAATCGGCTCGTGCGAAAATCGCTAATGTCCATTTTCTCTAATTTTGAGAGAACTTCAAAAAACTGTAGGAGCCTTTAAAATGCGGAATTAAAAAATGTTCGGAGGTTGATTATTACAGGAGAGGATTGTAGAAAAGGATCCCTAACAGTTTCCAGCTCCTCTTCTGTCTGGGACAGAATTATTAAAAAGAAAAGACTCTGGACATTAGCGGTTTTCGCATGATTCCTGAAAATCTCCGAGTTTTGGAACCGTTTGATACTTTCAAAATTCATTCTAAAGATATTAAAACGATAGATTATCATTCAAATAAAGTTGTAAAACTAAAATTCTTAACAATTGCGGCACTTAAAGCAAGTTTCATCACGAAACGACCAGCAATAAACTGGACATTAGCGGTTTTCGCATGATTCGTGCATGGTCGGTTGTAAATCATCGAAAACGCATATTTTTCAGTATGCCTTTCGGGTAAAGATAGTTACCCCACGTATTTTGATGCGCTGAATCCGATTAGGACCTCCGTTTTTCCCCTTTATCCTCAAATTTTCCGGAAAAGTCGATTTTACTCGGAAAAATTACCATTTTGGGGCATTTTCGGTGTTTTTCCGACTGCTATCCCCTGCATAATGTAGGTAAAATTTTTCGTAGCTACGAGATTCAATCATACCGATGTCTTTTTAACTGATGAGTCCGGAAATGACCTTAATTTTTCCCGTTCACCTCTCAGTTTTCCGGGAAAGCAACTTTATCCCGGGAAAATGAGCAAATCCGACGCATATTTGTCGTGCACGCAATGCATTTTTATGAATTTTCCTGGACCCGTGGTAGCATGCTACTCATGTATTTTGAGCTGCTAAATCTGAATATGACCTCGGTTTCTTTCTATCACACTTCAGATTTCCGGTAAAGCCGAGTTTTCCGAGCCTAAAATTGTGTATTGTAAAACCTTTGCCGGATCGAAGTGTATTCAAAATTTATTGTATGAATGTCTACGACATGTGATACATCGGTTCCTTTGTATTTTGATCTGTAGAATTCAAATATGATCTCAGATTTTTCCGATCACCCATCATTTTTCCGGAAAAGTCGCTTTTCCTAGGAAAACGCTATTTTCAGATATTTTTGCGATGATTTTTGTGCTCGAAGGAGTTTCAGAAATTCTCCGGTAGGTTATAATGAATTTCTAAGGTCATATTTGGGATTTTCAGCCCAAATTACATGAGAATCGATGTATCACACATACGGAAAATGTTTTGAATTTCCCTAAAAGTGGGATCAGTCCGGAAAAGCATTAGGCCCGGAAAAATCGGCCCTTCTAGAAGACGGGGGGTTGTCAAAGATGAGTGAAGGTCAAATTCAAGTTCAGTGCCTCTTAATACAGCAAGAGAGACCTAAAAAGGATCTCGGAAAATTTCTGAAACTCCCTAGAGCAGAAAAGTCATCGCAAAAATATCTGAAAAGAGCGTTTTCCCAGGAAAAGCGACTTTTCCGGAAAAATGATGGGTGATCGGAAAAATCTGAGATCATATTTGAATTCTACAGATCAAAATACAAAGGAACCGATGTATCACATGTCGGAGACATTCATACAATAAATTTTGAATACACTTCGATCCGGCAAAGGTTTTACAATACACAATTTTAGGCTCGGAAAACTCGGCTTTACCGGAAATCTGAAGTGTGATAGAAAGAAACCGAGGTCATATTCAGATTTAGCAGCTCAAAATACATGAGTAGCATGCTACCACGGGTCCAGGAAAATTCATAAAAATGCATTGCGTGCACGACAAATATGCGTCGGATTTGCTCATTTTCCCGGGATAAAGTTGCTTTCCCGGAAAACTGAGAGGTGAACGGGAAAAATTAAGGTCATTTCCGGACTCATCAGTTAAAAAGACATCGGTATGATTGAATCTCGTAGCTACGAAAAATTTTACCTACATTATGCAGGGGATAGCAGTCGGAAAAACACCGAAAATGCCCCAAAATGGTAATTTTTCCGAATAAAATCGGCTTTTCCGGAAAATTTGAGGATAATGGGGAAAAACGGAGGTCCTAATCGGATTTAGCGCCTTAAAATGCATAAAGATCACCTAATTTTGTCCACGAGACATTTCTTTTTATTTTGGTTTGTTGTACAGTAGAATGAGGCATATAACAAAAGATGGACATTAGCGGTTTTCGCATGATTCGGACCACGGCCCCCCCCGAAAAGGGGTTCGAACCTAAGGAACAAACATTTTCACCACATTGATGAGTGTGTCTGACCTCCGAGAGTATTTTAACCCAAAAATCTCAAAATTGAAAAAAATGGACATTAGCGGTTTTCGCACGAGCCGATTCAATTGGCGACGAGGATAAAGCATTTAGTTTCGCGTTGTGAATTGTGTTTTTTTTTTGCGCACGGGTTATCGCGTCCTGTCGTACGCTCAACGCCGGGTTCAACTTGATCACTTGACCCGCTGATCCGATAGTGCGTTGATAAAATTCTCGACCGCGCCGCACAGTTTACAGCACAGCAAAGATGGCAACCGAGGGAACAGAGGACCAGTACCTGGCACTTTTTCAAGAGCTACAGGCCCAGACACGGTCAATACAGAAGCATTTGGAAACACAAGGGCAGCTGAACGAAAACATGTCGCGTATGAGAAACATGGGCATTCCGAAAGGAGCTCTGATGACGAAATTCGAAGAGTACGACCCGAAGAAAGAAAACTTCAAGTTCTACAAGAGAAGGTTTGAAAATTTCCTTAAAATTAAAAACGTTGATGTAGCAGCTGACCCAACCACTTGTGTACCGTTGTTATTAAATTCAATGTCAAAAATTTATGACCAATTAGTCTCTTTGGTTACACCGAAGACTCCCGAAGAGATGAGCTACCAGGACCTGACGAGCATAATTCAAGAATATTTTAGCCCAGACCTGAATACAGTTGTAGCCCAGCACCGTTTTGCCTTAACAGTTCAGAAAAGCGACGAAAGCATCACAGATTATCTCGCAACCCTGAAACGTTGTGCGCTAGACTGCGATTTCAAAGTCAAGTGTACTTCCGAGAATTGTAATCATGAATTCGATGTGTCGGAAATGTTTATTCAGCCGCAATTCATAAGGGGATTAAAAGATGACGAGATAAAGGATGAACTTTTGCGCGCCGAAGCAAAAGACTTCAAAACGATTCTAAAAAAAGCCCTTACGATGGAAATATCCAAAGAAAATACGAAAGAACTGTCTATTAAAAAGAATGCATTTTCACAGAAAAACGCGACGAGCGATATTAATGCAGTAGAATACAGGAAGCCGTATAAAAGGCAATACAACGATAACAAGGGAAACGGTGATAACAAAAAGAACGGCGAAAACCGACAAAACTATAATGGAAAAAAGTACCAAAACGGAGGTAAGCCCCGTTCTAATAATTGGCTACGGGCCACATTAAGTAAACTTGGTATATCGAATTGTTGTATCAAGTGCGGGTTAAACAACCATAAAACGCAAGATTGCTTTGCCAAAAATTTACATTGCAAAGGATGCAATCGTGACGGGCACGTGGCAAGAGTATGCATCAAAACACTGAAGAACTCCTCAATAAGCGCAATCGAGGAAGACAGGGATGCGGAAGAATACCAAGATTGGGACGAACAAAACGTCTTTGATGAAATAAATACAGTCGACTTACGCGACGACACAGAAAAATTTTTCGCAAAAATTGAAATAGAGGGCAGTCCATGTACGTTAGAAGTGGATTCCGGGGCCACAAGGACATTAGTACCGGTTTCATTGTTCAGGAAACTGTGCCCCAGACATAAACTGCAGCCTACAAATAAAATATTTAGAGCATGCAACCAGGCAACGTTCAAGCCATTAGGATTCACGACAGTGACAGTCAAATACAACGAAACTGAATCCAGGGAAGTTCTCTTCGTAGTCCCGGATGAGTTCCCTGCACTGCTTGGGAGGCCATGGATCCGCAGATTAAACATACATCTGTCGGACCTAGACAACGTCAATACAGTTGACGCACCGCAGGAAACAGAAGAAGAACTAAATGCATTTGTGAAACACATTACGGGAAAATATGCACCTACGTTTCAGCAAAAAGTCGGGAAAATACCGAAAGTACAGGCGAAACTAGAATTACGGCCAAATGCAAAACCGATCGCACTAAAGGCGAGAAACATGATACTAGCGCTAAAAAAGCCAGTGGAAGAAGAGCTAACCAGACTAGAATCAGAAGGCATCATTTCAAAAGTGGAAACAAGCGATTGGGCAAGCCCCTTGGTAGTTGTCCCAAAACCAAATAATCAAGTACGGCTGTGCGTTGATTACAAAACCACAGTCAACACGCAAATTGAGATGGATCACTACCCCTTGCCCAGAATTTCGGAAACATTAGATTCCCTGGTTGCGTCGAGGTATTTTTGCAAACTGGACATCTACAAAGCCTACCTACACATTGAAGTGGACAATGAGTCGGCAAAAATTCAGACAATAGTCACACACAAAGGCACATTCAAAATGAACAGATTGTCTTTTGGAATTAAAGTGGCACCTGCAATTTTCCACAGAATTTTCGAACAAATTTTTGCTGACTTACCGGGCGTAACATCATATTTCGACGACATCCTAGTACATGCAACATCACTCAAAACATGCAAAGAATACTTACTGAAATGCCTAGACAGAATGCAACAAAATGACATTCATGTTAACATCGAAAAATGCTCATTCTTCAAGACGCAAGTCAAATATTTGGGACACGTTATCGGATACAATTCGAAAAGACCAGACCCTGACAAAATAAGGGCGATAACAGACATGAGAGCCCCAAAATCGGTGGATCAAGTCCGTCAATTCTTAGGGATGGCAACATTTTACTCCAGCTTTGTTCCGAATTTGGCGGAAATCACAGCCAACATGCGGAAGTTATTGCGAAAGGGCATCAAATTTAATTGGGACAAGGAATGTGAAAACGAGTTCAATGCTTTGAAAGAAATTCTCGCAAGTGATAAAGTGTTAATCCATTTCCGGGATGACTTGCCCGTTATTATCACGTCGGACGCGGGACCACAAGGCATTGCCGCGGTCATGAGTCACTCAATTCAAGGACTTCAAAGACCGGTAATGTACGCATCGCGTGCGTTATCAATCGCGGAAGAGCGATATAGCCAGCTGGACCGAGAAGCACTCGGGATCGTTTTTGCAATAAAAAAATTCACTTACTACGTTTATGGAAGACACTTCATTCTAGAAACGGATAACAAACCGATTAATCACATTTTTCATCCGAACAAAAGCATTCCACCCGTTACGTCACATAGACTGATGCGCTATGCTATATTTTTACAGAATTTTGACTTCGAAATCAAGCTAAAAAAGTCAAACGAAATTCCGCAGGCAGACTGTCTATCACGCAACCCTACAAGATGCAAACCATCATTTCTAGAGAAGGAAATTGAGGAAGAATGCACGTACTTACTAGAAGAAACATTCGACCAAATTGGGAATGTTCCACTAAACTACGAAACAATTTCTCGAGAGACGAAAGAAGACAAAAACCTCGAAGAAATAAAAGACATACTTCAGAACAGTGCAGTTAGAAGCCTAGAAGCACCATAGAAGGAATATGCACTTCAGGGAGAAGCGATACTCTGGAAAAACAGGATTGTAATTCCAAAATCATTACAATTGCTTACACTAAAAGCTCTACACGAAACCCACATTGGGTCAGAAAAAATGAAGCAGTTGGCCAGAAGACATGTTTACTGGACAAATCTAAACAAGGACATAGAGAATTTCGTCAGATCATGCGATAAGTGCGCTGAAAATAAATCAGCACCGCGCGCAGCGCCGAAACATTCGTGGGAGGCACCCACTGATAATTTTGAACGAGTCCACATGGATTACGCAGGACCCTTCGAAGGTCATCATATTTTCGTTGTCATAGACGCCAAGTCGAAGTGGGCCGAAATTTCATGTAGAAAATCAGCGCCAACGTCTGAATCAACAATTGAGGAGCTGATTAAAATTTTTGCTCGGCATGGCCTACCAACATTTCTAGTATCAGACAACGCCACAATTTTTAAATCAGAAGAATTCAAAAATTTTTGCACCAGGAATGGCATACAACAGCGACTGATTGCTCCCATGCACCCCGCGACAAACGGGCAATGTGAAAGACTCATCCAGACACTGAAACAAAAGCTTAAAGCTATGGGACCTACAGAACCGCTCCAGGAAAGAATCAGAAAATTTCTGACGAGATACTATATTACACCACAAGCAAATGGCAAATCGCCATCAGAAATGTACCTGAATCGACAAATCAGGACAAGCTTGAACAATCTCAAGCCATTAAAAAAGGGACCATTCTCCAATGAAGTACTCAAAGGCGTGCGAAGCCTAAACCAAGGCGACGTCGTATTTGCAAAATTCATGGAAAACAGCCGAGAAAAATGGAAAAAAGGGATAATCCAAGAAAAACATGGAAAACTACATTACAAAGTCATGCTACTGCACAACAATTACTCCCTTTTACGGCATATAAATCAACTTAAATGGTGCCCAACGCCGGAAACGGAAAATCCTACGGAACCTGAAACTCAGGAGGAAATCAAAATCCAGGATAACGTATCAGAAGAAGAAGACCTGGCCATCAAACTCCTCTCCGCGATGAAATCATGCGAGCCAAGCTTACCTGCACCACTGGAGAAAGCGGAAAATTCGGCGAGCCAGGCAAACAGCGGCAGATCTGAAAGCCCTGGCCCTGCGTCGAAAATACCGCGCCGCAAAGTCGAGGCAGAAGCGCCCAAACAGGCAACGCCGGGCAGGAAGCGCGCTAAATTACTAAGCTCCGCGCAAAAGGCGTTCATCTCTGTTCTTCGTAAAAGCGACCGGAAATCGCAACCGCCGGACAGATATAGGCCATAATCCAAAGGAAATTGATAATCCGTAAGGACTGTATATAAATAATAGAAAGTACGCATTTTATTCAGTTGTTTTCTAGTGCAGTCAAGTGACGATACACCCTCTTGTTTCGTTTGTGTTTTTTTTTCTCTCCGATCACCAAAATGAGCACGGACACAATTTCGCTGTCAGACAGTTTCAAAAACTTCATTGACTCCGGCCTAGCAGACCAACTATATTCACCCACCGACAGGCAAAGACCAGAATCTCCTATTGCAAAGAAGCCTAAGCACAACAAAGGGAAAATGCCGGCACTCAAAAACCCCGTGAATGAGTTCGCATTGTCATCAACGTCGGACCCGCAAGACACGCTCAACAACGTTCGCAAATGCTTGCTGGTACAACACTCTTGGGATTTCCTGCAAATGCTGGAGAAAATAACGAATCTCACATCAGGAAGCACGGGAATGATTAAATGTTTGAATCAGCAGCTTGTCGCAACCACATGGATGTTCCACACCGTGTGCCAATCGCTAGAATCTTCAAACCCGGAAGTGTTCGTTTCTAAATAAACAGGTGAATCGGCAAATTTTGTTATATCCTATCATCAAGGTGTTTTAAAACTTACCATTATATTGACTTTCGGAACGTTCGAAAAAAAAGAAAAAAAAAAAAAAAAAAAAAAAAAAAAAAGAGTGCGTAAATTAATTTTTCTTTTATTTCAGATTTTGAGTAATCACTGATTCGCGTTATTGCAGAGACATCGAAAGATTACTCATATATATATATTTTTTTTTACCGTGTTTTAATCATTGCTCGTATTGCTCATAAAATGAATCATTGTGCGCCGGTTCATGTGAAGTACGGATGACTCACCGCTGCAAGGCGGCTCGACTCCAGGAAGAGTTATCAAAGTGATAGCGCGTACTGACCTACAGCAACTATTTATGTGCGTGCACCATCGCTAATCGCTCATTACAGTTTTCCATCCGCTCCCGCTCGCGTGCCGCGTTCCTCATCGGTCATTGACATAGTGTTACACTGGCTCTTCACGATAAGCATAACAATTTCTGGTTGAATTTGTTCAAACGAACAGATACGCCAAGGACAACGCACAGAAGAAGATCCAGTAAAAATGGGATTCATTGGCGATGACGAGAAAATAGAAATAATCAATACGGGGGACGCAAGAGGACTTTCCTTCCCACATGTTGATCATCTCCAGTCACTGTTCATCGCGCTACTTTTCCTGCTTTTCGCTGCCTACCTCATTAGGAGACACTGCCTAAGGACACGGAAACAAAAAGCGGCACTCACGTACGCAATGACTCAGCTTCAAGAGAAGAAAAACCCTAAGTTTTTCCCTACACAACCATGAGAACAAGTATGTAATCTTACATTTTCTCTTTTCTGGGAAAAGTGACCATTTCATTTCCAAAATCTCTTACCTACCTTTTTCTATTTTTTTTTGTTTTATTTGAATTCTTCATTGAAAATTTTCATAATTTCGTTAAAATTTCAAGTTCGTACCTTATTTTCACAATTTTTTTATATGCTCTGGTAAATTTCAATTGAACATGCACAGGACATAAATAAGTAAAAAGTAATTCATAAAATGAAAAAATTAAAATTTATTGCAAATTTCGTATATCACAAATTGTACATGAAATTTTTTTTAGGGGGGGAGAGTGTCATATCCTGCGTTTAGTTAGTCATACGCATTTTCTTGTAACATGACACATATCTCATTAGTCATACATATTTCCGTGGATAGGTATTACGACACGCTCTCTACTCAAGGACTTAGTAGAATCAGGACAGCCAGCTACAGGAAATGAGTCACCTTCCGGATTAGAGATAGTCCACCTTTTCATTGTGCATTCGAGCAAACCTGAGTCACTCTGACTCTTATCAGTACCTGTATATATACGACCACTGTTCGGTCACACCTCAGTCTTCTTACTTCCCTGAATACACTCATGAATACCACGGTACCCTCTCAGTGTTCTTTCTGTGTTCATCCCTAGTCCATCCCATGTCCTATACGCGTGCAAGTAGTGACACGACAAGCCAACATCGCGGAACGTTGGAAAGTATGAAAATCGAAATTTTAAATATTTGTTTGTGCAACAACTTATGGTGAGTTGGATACAAGAAAGAATTGCTTGTTACTCCAATTTCTCGGTGATGACGCATATAGCACATACACGGTGTAGGTACCAACTAAGTGGCGACAAACTTTCAGGAGTTGTTCTACGGCTCAAAATAGACGGGAAAGTTCTTTCCCAAAATCATTTAAGATGCATCGTCCTCGAGTTACGGGGAGTTCAATGTTTGAAAAAAAAAAAAAAAAAAAAAAAAAAAAAACCGTACGTCTTCGGTTATGACGTCACAATGGCTATCCTAATTGTCGGAACCCAAAAACAATCGTGGTTTCGTACAGCACTCATCAAGATCTTAAAAAAAGGCTCCTTCCTTTTTTTCGTAAAACCCCTCCTAATAAAGTCATTGACCGCTGAAAAACATACCGTTTTACCATACGTCCTGTGATGATACGGCCTTAGCGACACGGAGAAGCGTGGGATCGGGGACCGGGCACCACCGGGCCCAAGACAATGCATACCAGAGCGACGAGGATGCCTACAGCACGACCGGGCAGGAAAAAGAGAGACAAATGGTCACTCGCCGTACTGGGCCAAACCATTCAAAATCCCTCTCGCGGCCACCTGAGTTTTTTTATGGGCCGTTATCACTGCCCCGCTGGACCACGCATCCTCGCTCCCGAAACGACGGGGGGCCTAGGCTCTTTCGAGCTACGGGGTCCACACTGGCCAGCCCAGACTGACCAGTCACAAGCCGCGCCTTTGCGGGGGCCCCAAATTGCCACTCGACCAGGGGCCATCCTGCCTGGTCCACGACCCCAGCGACCCCGAAGTCGCAACGCCGTGTCGCAGCATCCCTCTCTCCTGACCTAGGACAACCAATGGCCAACTTTGGGGGTTGTCCGGCGAAAATGGCAAAAGGGAGGACGAGAGGAGTCCGGGGCCTTCCCGAAAGGGGAGGCCACGGCACTCTCGCCGCGACTCTCTTAGAGGACACATTTCCTTTTTCGAGAGACTTGCCCAGATTACCGATTTGGTTCAGCCCCATTTTTTTCTTTCTGATCTGATATTTTCCTGAGTTCCCGATTTCGTCACTGTTTTTTTTGTATTTCCTGAGTTTTTTTTTTTGTTGCCATATTTTTTCACGTATTATATTCTTATCTGCCATATTTCCGGACTTATATTTTTTTTATCATCATCCCCCGATTCTCCCCCTTTGCCATCACAAATTTGGTGTCAGGTGTGGGGTGGTTAAACGTACTAATCACCCAGCGGCGAACTCGTGCCCACCTGCGCCTTAGTGCTACCGCGCCGCGATCCAGTTTTCACAATTTTCAAGACCGATTGAAGCGCTGCAGCTGAAGAAGTACCACCCTGAAGGCCGCTCTAACATCAACAACCAAGCCAACCTGACGGTCAAAGAGCCTGACTATCAAAAGACCTGCGAACACCAAGGAGAACGCCAAGCCGCTCGGACGGACTCCGGTACGACCATCCGCAGGATGATCTTCAGCTCACGCCTGATTTTCGAATAAGTGAAAAACAGAATGGACGCAAACAGGAAGGAGTGTAAAGTAATGACTCGACTAGAAAAACTTTTCCTAAAAAGAAATAAACTAGAGCCGCGTCAATTAATCGAAGCGTTCGAGAATATTATCTACGGCAAGTACGAAACACCACAAGATAACGAATTAGCGAGTGACATTTTCTCCTGGTACGAAGACCCGTTCCCAGGAGACGATGAAGAAGAGAGAGCCGAAATCGAGGCCCTAAAAATACAAGCGTTCCTACAGAACCTTGTATCGGGATTAGATGACGGCTACTTCACTTCAGACGAAGAGGAGGAGTAAATGGTAAATGTTAAGAACTGCTCGATCGTGTCGTTCCAATGTTCCGTATTAGCAGTTAGGCTAAATAATAATAGTCAAAGTTAACTTATCCTACGTTTGTAATCGAATATTTCTAAGTGATTTAATGTTAATTTAATATTACTTATTTTCTTTTGGGTTGTAATGTCCCCTATTAATTTAAAGTTTACGTATTTCATGTCTGTAATTGTTCTTGGATAATCTTGAATAATCTAATTTTTTTACTCATTTTACGTTCGTAGATAACAGTAATCGAATTGTTCTAATTGTGTTATTGTAAATTTAATGTTACTTATTCTCTTTGGTAATTGCCCCTATTAATTTAAAGTTTACGTATTTCATGTCTGTAATTGTTCTTGGATAATCTTGATTAATCTAATTTTTTACTTATTTCACGCGTACATAATAGTAATCGAATAATTCTAATTAATTTTTTTTTGGTAAACTTAATACTTTTATTTTATGTTTGTAATTGTAATTGAATATTTCTAATGATTATAATTGTTTTTTTTATAATTGCCGCTATTAATTTAATGTTTAACTACTTCATGTTTATAATTCTTCCTACATAATCTGGAATAATCTACTTTTTACTTATTTCACGCGTACATACCATAATCGAATAATTCTAATTACTTTTTTTTTTGGTAAACTTAATATCTTCCTTTTATGTTTGTAATTGTAATTGAATATTTCTAATTACTTTAATGTTAATTTAATGTTACTTACTTCATGCTTGTATTTGTTCCCACCGAACCTCACATAATCTAATCTTCAGTAATTTTATGGTTGTACTGCATTGTAATCACATAATTTTAATTAATTTCAATTACTTATGCCATGTTTATACACGCCATAAAATCAAATTATAGATATTACTTGTAATCGAATAATAATAAGTCAATGCATATATTTACACTATTTATCTCATGTAATCGAATAATAATAGGTTAATTCTCATATTTATGCTATATACTCCCTATTATCGTATTCTAATTTTCATTAATAATTTAATATTAACACTCACATTAGAATTATTTATCATATACTCTATAAGCGATGAGTAATCTTTAATTAATTAGTTGTAAAACATGTATAAACAAGTAGAAATAAGGTCAAATTCAATGTTCTCATAAGGTCAGATTCAATGTTTCCAAGTTACGATTTGTGTCCATAAGACTTGCACCTTCCCATTTTCGTCGGCCTGCGCCGAAAGTTGGGGGGGGGGGGTGTGATGATACGGCCTTAGCGACACGGAGAAGCGTGGGATCGGGGACCGGGCACCACCGGGCCCAAGACAATGCATACCAGAGCGACGAGGATGCCTACAGCACGACCGGGCAGGAAAAAGAGAGACAAATGGTCACTCGCCGTACTGGGCCAAACCATTCAAAATCCCTCTCGCGGCCACCTGAGTTTTTTTATGGGCCGTTATCACTGCCCCGCTGGACCACGCATCCTCGCTCCCGAAACGACGGGGGGCCTAGGCTCTTTCGAGCTACGGGGTCCACACTGGCCAGCCCAGACTGACCAGTCACAAGCCGCGCCTTTGCGGGGGCCCCAAATTGCCACCCGACCAGGGGCCATCCTGCCTGGTCCACGACCCCAGCGACCCCGAAGTCGCAACGCCGTGTCGCAGCATCCCTCTCTCCTGACCTAGGACAACCAATGGCCAACTTTGGGGGTTGTCCGGCGAAAATGGCAAAAGGGAGGACGAGAGGAGTCCGGGGCCTTCCCGAAAGGGGAGGCCACGGCACTCTCGCCGCGACTCTCTTAGAGGACACATTTCCTTTTTCGAGAGACTTGCCCAGATTACCGATTTGGTTCAGCCCCATTTTTTTCTTTCTGATCTGATATTTTCCTGAGTTCCCGATTTCGGCACTGTTTTTTTTGTATCTCCTGAGTTTTTTTTTTTTGTTGCCATATTTTTTCACGTATTATATTCTTATCTGCCATATTTCCGGACTTATATTTTTTTTATCATCATCCCCCGATTCTCCCCCTTTGCCATCACAAATTTGGTGTCAGGTGTGGGGTGGTTAAACGTACTAATCACCCAGCGGCGAACTCGTGCCCACCTGCGCCTTAGTGCTACCGCGCCGCGATCCAGTTTTCACAATTTTCAAGACCGATTGAAGCGCTGCAGCTGAAGAAGTACCACCCTGAAGGCCGCTCTAACATCAACAACCAAGCCAACCTGACGGTCAAAGAGCCTGACTATCAAAAGACCTGCGAACACCAAGGAGAACGCCAAGCCGCTCGGACGGACTCCGGTACGACCATCCGCAGGATGATCTTCAGCTCACGCCTGATTTTCGAATAAGTGAAAAACAGAATGGACGCAAACAGGAAGGAGTGTAAAGTAATGACTCGACTAGAAAAACTTTTCCTAAAAAGAAATAAACTAGAGCCGCGTCAATTAATCGAAGCGTTCGAGAATATTATCTACGGCAAGTACGAAACACCACAAGATAACGAATTAGCGAGTGACATTTTCTCCTGGTACGAAGACCCGTTCCCAGGAGACGATGAAGAAGAGAGAGCCGAAATCGAGGCCCTAAAAATACAAGCGTTCCTACAGAACCTTGTATCGGGATTAGATGACGGCTACTTCACTTCAGACGAAGAGGAGGAGTAAATGGTAAATGTTAAGAACTGCTCGATCGTGTCGTTCCAATGTTCCGTATTAGCAGTTAGGCTAAATAATAATAGTCAAAGTTAACTTATCCTACGTTTGTAATCGAATATTTCTAAGTGATTTAATGTTAATTTAATATTACTTATTTTCTTTTGGGTTGTAATGTCCCCTATTAATTTAAAGTTTACGTATTTCATGTCTGTAATTGTTCTTGGATAATCTTGAATAATCTAATTTTTTTACTCATTTTACGTTCGTAGATAACAGTAATCGAATTGTTCTAATTGTGTTATTGTAAATTTAATGTTACTTATTCTCTTTGGTAATTGCCCCTATTAATTTAAAGTTTACGTATTTCATGTCTGTAATTGTTCTTGGATAATCTTGATTAATCTAATTTTTTACTTATTTCACGCGTACATAATAGTAATCGAATAATTCTAATTAATTTTTTTTTGGTAAACTTAATACTTTTATTTTATGTTTGTAATTGTAATTGAATATTTCTAATGATTATAATTGTTTTTTTTATAATTGCCGCTATTAATTTAATGTTTAACTACTTCATGTTTATAATTCTTCCTACATAATCTGGAATAATCTACTTTTTACTTATTTCACGCGTACATACCATAATCGAATAATTCTAATTACTTTTTTTTTTGGTAAACTTAATATCTTCCTTTTATGTTTGTAATTGTAATTGAATATTTCTAATTACTTTAATGTTAATTTAATGTTACTTACTTCATGCTTGTATTTGTTCCCACCGAACCTCACATAATCTAATCTTCAGTAATTTTATGGTTGTACTGCATTGTAATCACATAATTTTAATTAATTTCAATTACTTATGCCATGTTTATACACGCCATAAAATCAAATTATAGATATTACTTGTAATCGAATAATAATAAGTCAATGCATATATTTACACTATTTATCTCATGTAATCGAATAATAATAGGTTAATTCTCATATTTATGCTATATACTCCCTATTATCGTATTCTAATTTTCATTAATAATTTAATATTAACACTCACATTAGAATTATTTATCATATACTCTATAAGCGATGAGTAATCTTTAATTAATTAGTTGTAAAACATGTATAAACAAGTAGAAATAAGGTCAAATTCAATGTTCTCATAAGGTCAGATTCAATGTTTCCAAGTTACGATTTGTGTCCATAAGACTTGCACCTTCCCATTTTCGTCGGCCTGCGCCGAAAGTTGGGGGGGGGGGGTGTGATGATACGGCCTTAGCGACACGGAGAAGCGTGGGATCGGGGACCGGGCACCACCGGGCCCAAGACAATGCATACCAGAGCGACGAGGATGCCTACAGCACGACCGGGCAGGAAAAAGAGAGACAAATGGTCACTCGCCGTACTGGGCCAAACCATTCAAAATCCCTCTCGCGGCCACCTGAGTTTTTTTATGGGCCGTTATCACTGCCCCGCTGGACCACGCATCCTCGCTCCCGAAACGACGGGGGGCCTAGGCTCTTTCGAGCTACGGGGTCCACACTGGCCAGCCCAGACTGACCAGTCACAAGCCGCGCCTTTGCGGGGGCCCCAAATTGCCACCCGACCAGGGGCCATCCTGCCTGGTCCACGACCCCAGCGACCCCGAAGTCGCAACGCCGTGTCGCAGCATCCCTCTCTCCTGACCTAGGACAACCAATGGCCAACTTTGGGGGTTGTCCGGCGAAAATGGCAAAAGGGAGGACGAGAGGAGTCCGGGGCCTTCCCGAAAGGGGAGGCCACGGCACTCTCGCCGCGACTCTCTTAGAGGACACATTTCCTTTTTCGAGAGACTTGCCCAGATTACCGATTTGGTTCAGCCCCATTTTTTTCTTTCTGATCTGATATTTTCCTGAGTTCCCGATTTCGGCACTGTTTTTTTTTGTATCTCCTGAGTTTTTTTTTTTTGTTGCCATATTTTTTCACGTATTATATTCTTATCTGCCATATTTCCGGACTTATATTTTTTTTATCATCATCCCCCGATTCTCCCCCTTTGCCATCACAAATTTGGTGTCAGGTGTGGGGTGGTTAAACGTACTAATCACCCAGCGGCGAACTCGTGCCCACCTGCGCCTTAGTGCTACCGCGCCGCGATCCAGTTTTCACAATTTTCAAGACCGATTGAAGCGCTGCAGCTGAAGAAGTACCACCCTGAAGGCCGCTCTAACATCAACAACCAAGCCAACCTGACGGTCAAAGAGCCTGACTATCAAAAGACCTGCGAACACCAAGGAGAACGCCAAGCCGCTCGGACGGACTCCGGTACGACCATCCGCAGGATGATCTTCAGCTCACGCCTGATTTTCGAATAAGTGAAAAACAGAATGGACGCAAACAGGAAGGAGTGTAAAGTAATGACTCGACTAGAAAAACTTTTCCTTAAAAGAAATAAACTAGAGCCGCGTCAATTAATCGAAGCGTTCGAGAATATTATCTACGGCAAGTACGAAACACCACAAGATAACGAATTAGCGAGTGACATTTTCTCCTGGTACGAAGACCCGTTCCCAGGAGACGATGAAGAAGAGAGAGCCGAAATCGAGGCCCTAAAAATACAAGCGTTCCTACAGAACCTTGTATCGGGATTAGATGACGGCTACTTCACTTCAGACGAAGAGGAGGAGTAAATGGTAAATGTTAAGAACTGCTCGATCGTGTCGTTCCAATGTTCCGTATTAGCAGTTAGGCTAAATAATAATAGTCAAAGTTAACTTATCCTACGTTTGTAATCGAATATTTCTAAGTGATTTAATGTTAATTTAATATTACTTATTTTCTTTTGGGTTGTAATGTCCCCTATTAATTTAAAGTTTACGTATTTCATGTCTGTAATTGTTCTTGGATAATCTTGAATAATCTAATTTTTTTACTCATTTTACGTTCGTAGATAACAGTAATCGAATTGTTCTAATTGTGTTATTGTAAATTTAATGTTACTTATTCTCTTTGGTAATTGCCCCTATTAATTTAAAGTTTACGTATTTCATGTCTGTAATTGTTCTTGGATAATCTTGATTAATCTAATTTTTTACTTATTTCACGCGTACATAATAGTAATCGAATAATTCTAATTAATTTTTTTTTGGTAAACTTAATACTTTTATTTTATGTTTGTAATTGTAATTGAATATTTCTAATGATTATAATTGTTTTTTTTATAATTGCCGCTATTAATTTAATGTTTAACTACTTCATGTTTATAATTCTTCCTACATAATCTGGAATAATCTACTTTTTACTTATTTCACGCGTACATACCATAATCGAATAATTCTAATTACTTTTTTTTTTGGTAAACTTAATATCTTCCTTTTATGTTTGTAATTGTAATTGAATATTTCTAATTACTTTAATGTTAATTTAATGTTACTTACTTCATGCTTGTATTTGTTCCCACCGAACCTCACATAATCTAATCTTCAGTAATTTTATGGTTGTACTGCATTGTAATCACATAATTTTAATTAATTTCAATTACTTATGCCATGTTTATACACGCCATAAAATCAAATTATAGATATTACTTGTAATCGAATAATAATAAGTCAATGCATATATTTACACTATTTATCTCATGTAATCGAATAATAATAGGTTAATTCTCATATTTATGCTATATACTCCCTATTATCGTATTCTAATTTTCATTAATAATTTAATATTAACACTCACATTAGAATTATTTATCATATACTCTATAAGCGATGAGTAATCTTTAATTAATTAGTTGTAAAACATGTATAAACAAGTAGAAATAAGGTCAAATTCAATGTTCTCATAAGGTCAGATTCAATGTTTCCAAGTTACGATTTGTGTCCATAAGACTTGCACCTTCCCATTTTCGTCGGCCTGCGCCGAAAGTTGGGGGGGGGGGGGGGGTGTGATGATACGGCCTTAGCGACACGGAGAAGCGTGGGATCGGGGACCGGGCACCACCGGGCCCAAGACAATGCATACCAGAGCGACGAGGATGCCTACAGCACGACCGGGCAGGAAAAAGAGAGACAAATGGTCACTCGCCGTACTGGGCCAAACCATTCAAAATCCCTCTCGCGGCCACCTGAGTTTTTTTATGGGCCGTTATCACTGCCCCGCTGGACCACGCATCCTCGCTCCCGAAACGACGGGGGGCCTAGGCTCTTTCGAGCTACGGGGTCCACACTGGCCAGCCCAGACTGACCAGTCACAAGCCGCGCCTTTGCGGGGGCCCCAAATTGCCACCCGACCAGGGGCCATCCTGCCTGGTCCACGACCCCAGCGACCCCGAAGTCGCAACGCCGTGTCGCAGCATCCCTCTCTCCTGACCTAGGACAACCAATGGCCAACTTTGGGGGTTGTCCGGCGAAAATGGCAAAAGGGAGGACGAGAGGAGTCCGGGGCCTTCCCGAAAGGGGAGGCCACGGCACTCTCGCCGCGACTCTCTTAGAGGACACATTTCCTTTTTCGAGAGACTTGCCCAGATTACCGATTTGGTTCAGCCCCATTTTTTTCTTTCTGATCTGATATTTTCCTGAGTTCCCGATTTCGGCACTGTTTTTTTTGTATCTCCTGAGTTTTTTTTTTTTGTTGCCATATTTTTTCACGTATTATATTCTTATCTGCCATATTTCCGGACTTATATTTTTTTTATCATCATCCCCCGATTTGCCATCACAGTCCTGACCTACTTAATTTGCGACGTGCGGTAATAGGGTAATTTTTTTTAGCGGTCAGGGACAAAGTCCATCGCCTAAGCTGCCACGTGAATGTCTTCGGCTGGAGCCCGGAGCCGGACCACCCTCCCCGGGCAGTAGTCATGGTCCTGAACCGCGAGCTCGCCATAACCTGCATATGAAGTTATATCTGTTCAAAAATTTACTCTTAACGGCCACCCCCAACACATGTCTTTTGGGCACCTCTGCTGGCAGCCATGTTGGTGTAATGTTTTGTGCTGATTGGGGTGCTATGAAGGGGAAAAGCAGAAGAAGAAGTAGAAGCAGCAAGCAGCTTGCAGGTTTGCAAGCGCCGATTCCCGCAAATTTTCTCTGATAAACCATCGCCGATCTGCCAATTCTCAATTTTTCAGGCAAAAGCTGGAGCCGAACATTTCTCCGTCAAGCGGCGAAGGTACGTAAGAAATGAGGAGTAGACTGTTTTTCAACTGACTCTTTAAGTATCAATTTGTCTATGTCCATTCTTTTCAGAGCAAGCACTCCTTCAGATATGAGCAATTCAAGTATTTATTTCAAGAGATGATCGTAAACATTCATATTACACCCGGTTGGGGTCAATGTCAAGCTTACAAGGGAATTTTTACCGTATAACTAAGGTTTTGAGATCTCGATGAATCCAAACTGTCAGCCTTGGGACCTCCGCCTATTAGTTGTTTGTGTACTTGTTTCTATCTGATGCCCATTCTTTTAATGTATGATACCCACAAGTTTGTACTACATTCAAAAGCTTCGCTCAGTCCAACTCTCGACTGGCAGTTCATGAACACGCTGCCAGACCTAATCAAATTTCGCTCTTCGCTCCGACACTGAACGTACCATTACACCGCAGTTTTAATTTTGCCGAAATGAGCCACAATACCCAGCAGAGTTCTACCATGAGAACCTGTCTGACTTTATTCGGCTTATGACGGTCCCATTTGTCTGTTGCACAGTATTTGTCAACATGCTTGTGTGTCATTTTGTCACTGGGTGATTTCATGATAACAGGAATAGTCGTGTCGCCAAGGGTTTTCAACAACTTGAGGGCAAAACGATAGAAATCCAAGGTCCTAAATCAAAAGAAATGATGTCCCTGAACTTATCCATACTGAAAAATATGATAAATTATGCTTATATTTAATAATATGACACTTTAAAAGCTGAATATGTCCAGTCAGTTACGCTTCGCCAACCCTGATTTTGAAACAAATGAAAGAACTTGCTTGAAAAAGAATGTCCTCTCCTAACAATCGTGAGTATCTCTTAAGAGACATTCGCCTTTAGTAGAGAAAAGAAAGCATGAAAGGAAATTTTGATACTTTTATAATCTAAACCTTTATCTCTTAAACAATGATAATCATGCTTGAACCAAGTTAAACTGTCACCGTACGACTAAATTGACAGTCTGTATTTATCTCTTACTTATTCATTTGTTTTTTGCTGTAACTTTTATGTTAATCCACAAAGAAAATGGAAAAAATTTACGTTTTGTATGTACTACTTTGAAATTTTCTATCCCCATTTCAATTTGGAGCAGTGCATGTATTCTGGTGACGTTTTGTTTACTTCACTTTGTAGCAGCCAGTCACCCAGAGTTTAAAGTTCCCGCGAGAGTCAGAGTCGAGAGAGCGGTGGGAACAACAGCGAACCTAGTGAGTCGAGAGAGAGAGTAGGTATCGTTGTCGAGATCGTGATCGCGAGCGGGTCGCATTTCCTTCTTGTTTCAAAGATGTAAGTTTCTTGTTTTTGGGTTCACCCCTAGAAGGGGTGAATTGCCTTCTTTTCCGTTTTTCGTTCAAATGTCTTAGTGTCGATTGTGGAGTGTGCGGGATGGCCGCCGGGCCATTTCCTTTTCATCCTAAAAGTGTTTGTCCTCCTTTGAAGTCATCTTTCCGGACGAGCCACGAAGGCTCGTTCCGGCTAGCCTTCGTGGCTAGTTCGGAAATTGTAGTAGTAGTCCCCGAGTTCTGAGCAGTTCAACTTATACCTCCGGTAAACATTGAATTAATTGGTGCACTGTAGAAGTTTTTCGAAAGAATTATTTCATGCATGTTTTTTCATGCATGTTTCGTGCTCTGCTACCACACTAACCAGTAACGGCAGAGTTCGCTCCAGATTCAGATGATCTATCCGACCGAACTTTAAAATTCTTTAATTATGTGTCAGGTTCAACACATAAAGTCTGTCTTTGTGTAACCTTTTAGTAATGGTTTTTTCCCCGTTTTTTGGTAGTTTCAGAGGAGCAATGGATTCCCCCACTTTTTGTCGCCTATTAAAAACTTTAGCTGACAATCCTCAGGTTGTAGAATCTCTTCTTGCTTCAGCTGCTGCGTCTTCAGCGCCATCATTGGTAGCGGTTTCTGTACCTTCTCAAAATGTGTCACCAGCGCCTGCACTCGATATACCTGTGGTGGATCCACCTTCAAGTACATCAACGGACTGTCTGAGGCAGCCGTGAAATCCGCAAAAATGCATCTCACGAGAGGAATGCAAGGTCAATAGCTGACGCTCAGCGAATTCCGCTCTTTGACGGTCAGAGTTGAGGCCATGCTAAACTCGCGTCCCTTGACTCCGCTCTCCAGCGACCCCAATGACCTGGCTCCCCTCACGCCTGCCCACTTTCTAATAGGAGAGTCATTGACTGGAATTCCAGAACCAGAGCACCCTTCAAACAAACTACCCTTAAAGCGCTGGCATCGCGTCCAAGCAATGGCGCAAGCTATCTGGCGCCGTTGGACAGATGAATACCTAAGAACGCTGAATCGGCGGCCTAAATGGCTCGAACCTACCGAACCATTGAAAACAGGTCAATTAGTTTTAATTCGTGAGACCAACTCTCACCCTATGAACTGGGCCATGGGTAGAATTATCGAGACGTTCCCTGAGACGGACGGTCAAGTGCGAGTCGCCACCGTCCGCACCTCCCGCGGAGAATTTAGACGTTCTGCAGTGAAACTCTACCCCCTTCCGGGGGCAAACTCCCAATAATTTTGTCTTTGCCTGTCAGAGTTGCCATGGACCAACGAGATGTCCTGGACATTGAGCTAGACAAGTTCTTCCAGCTAGGTTCGTCACCTGAGCAGAATGAACAAGTACTTCCCCGGACGCCTGGGAACAATCGCCCCCTTACACCCAGGGACAGACGCCGGCTGGAAAAACATTTGCAGGACCTCCAGGCACTCCTTGCTCAGCCTGGATCTTCCACTGGCGACTCTAGACCGAAGCAGCCACGGAAAACCTCCAAGCGGCCCGCCCTTCCGCCCAACTGCGGAACTTCTACCCAAGCCGTCTCCCTCCTGGCGCGCCCCCAGCGTCGGACCAACGTCGGCTCCAACCCAACCAGAAATCGACCGTCCACCAAGGTCAGAGGCATCCCAAGAAATCCAGCAACTGGCCAGCCGACCCCTCGCCAAACGGCTGCCATCCAACCACAACTTCGGGAGCCGCCCCCCAGCACGGCCACAAGCCTGTTCTCTCCGGTCAGCAACGAGGAACTGGCAATCGAGGCAGCTGAAGCCGCCTACAAATGGTGGGAGGTCGCCACAGACAATGAAGAGGTAGTCTTGGCCTCCCCGGAAGCGCCCAGCCCGAATTATATGCGTCACTTTATCTTACGTCATTATTCCTCTATTGATAATGAAGCCCCATATATACACTTTCAGCTTTGACCGCAGCGTCATTCATTCTTCAGTCATATTCATCGAGAGTTCGAGCAAGCCTTCTGTGCTTTGTTTACATCGTATGTTTTGATTGTATATGTGATCCCTGTTCCGTAAATAAATCTTTTAAAGTTTATTTTTCGGGACTTGTATTTTATTGGCGCAGTCGGGCAAGGATCTGCTTAGATACGTGTTCGCCTTTTTACCGAATCTCGTGTCTTTCGTTTCAACGATTTAAAGCAGTTTCGAACAATTTCGCATCGCCTTTCGCTACCGCTTTAAAACGACGCAACCCGGTTTCAACTCCTCACCGTTCTGGCGTAAACAGAGAAGAAGTTGCAGTGTTTTCAGCCACTGAAAGGAAGAACAGATTCCCTCATTACCCGCTATTAGTGTGACATCAAGTGAAGCAGCCATCTTCAGCTCAAATGTGGATCGCACGATTTGTTTGTCTACCGTGAGTGTAATTGCATAGTCTGACTATTCCACTGAAACCCCTTTTCTTTTTTTGCAATCATTTTGACATTAATTGAATTTTATACTTATTTTGAATTGAAATCATTTTTGATATTTGAATTATTTGAACTTTTCTTATTTCTATATTTCTTTTGAATTTATTGTTGTGTATATTTTATGTTTAAACCCAGTAAGTTAGATCACGTAACGATGCCACAGGAACAAGTAGCTATGAGTCAAGCTATTCAGGATATGCATGCGATAGCGTCCTTGCGGTGTCCCCAAATCGACCAGTCGGCCAAGGGCCAACTTGTTTGGCCTGTGGCAATAACTACACCGGGTTGCAACGCCGTATCGCAGCATCCCTCTCTTCGACCTAGGTCAACCAATGGGCAAACTTTGGCTACTTAAAATTATCAGGGTCAATCGCACCGTTCAAATATCCTGCGCAAAGACCATCGGATCACCTCGCCCGGATCTTTCTCGCATCCGTGTCATGCTGCCGCAGCCTTTCAACCTTTCCGACCGTTTCAGTGGGACAGAGATAAGTCGTATTCCTACGCTGCTTGGGGTTACACGAAGAGGGATCCTACGTCTACTTTCCTTGTCTCCATCTAAAACATACCAGTCTGCTCATCTCATCAGTATTGTCAAAGGTAAATTTTTTTTTCTACCTAAAAATTTCTACCTGGCCCCATATGATATCACATTCAAAACAGATTAAAATGAGAATAAACAGCTTTTAACCAGTTAGATAAGTTACAGACTACCCGGTCGTTTGTACTCACACATTTATTTTGAATTTAGAAACAAAGTGTATAATTTCATTGTGAAAGTTCGCTTAACACTAATAAAAAAAAAAAAAAAAAAAAAAAAAAAAAAAAAAAAAAAAAAAAAAAAAAAAAAAAACAGCTACAGGAACAAATAAATTGGATTGAATCTGAAACTTCCTTGAAGCATACCTCCTGTGATGATACGGCCTTAGCGACACGGGAAAGCATGGGATCGGGGACCGGTCACCACCGTGGCCAAAACAATGCATACCAGAGCGACGAGGATGCCCACAGCACGACCGGACAGGAGAGAGAGAGACAAATGGTCACTCGCCGTACCGGGCCAAACCATTCAAAATCCCTCTTGCGGCCACCTGAGTTTTTTTTATGGGCCGTTATCACTGGGGGGGGGGGGGGCAGAGAGGTTTTAGGCTCTTTAGAGCTACGGGGTCCACACTGGTCAGCCCAGACTGACCAGTCAAAAACCGCGCCTTTGCGGGGGCCCCAAATCAGCCACTCGACCAGGGTCCAACCTGCCTGGTCCACGACCCCAGCGATCCCGAAGTTGCAACGCCGTGTCGCAGCATCCCTCTCTCCCGACCTAGGACAACCAATGGCCAACTTTGGGTGTTGTCCGGCGAAAATGGCAAAAGGGAGGACGATAGGAGTCCGGGGTCTTCCCGAGGGAGGAGGCCACGGCACTCGGATCGCGACTCTCGCAGGGGACAGATTTTCTTTTCTGGAGACTTGCCCCGACTATCGATTTCATTCTGCCCCATTTTTTTTTTTTGATCTTGATATTTTTCCTGAGTTCCTGATTTTGTCACTGTTTTTTTTTCTGTATTTCCTGAGTTTTTCTGATTTTTTGTTGCCGTCGTTCATATTTTTTTTCACGTATTACATTCTTATCTACCACATCTCCGGATTTATATTTTCTTTCATCACTCCCCCCGATTTCTCCCCATTGCCATCACAAATTTGGTGTCAGGTGTGGGGTGATTAAACGTAATAATCACCCAGCGGCGAACTCGTGCCCGCCTGCGCCTTCGTGCTACCGCGCCGCGATCCATCTTTCAAGACTGATTGAAGCGCTCCGGCTGAAGAAAGCTCTAACATCAAGCAACCAAGCCAACCTGACGATCAAAGAACCTGACGATCAAAGGACCTGCGAACAACAAGGAGAACGCCAAGCCGCTCGGACGGACTCCTGGTACGACCTTCAGCAGGATGATCTTCAACTTACGCCTGATACTTGTAAGAAGACTCTAAAACGAAAAATTGTCACTTTCTTTTTCTCTCTCAGACTTCAGTGTTTTTTTTTCTCTCAGCGTTTTTTCGTTGAGCTCAAGTTATCTTTACAGACAAAATTTGTTTCTCATAGGTTTTTTTTTCAGGTATTTTTTTTTTCTTCTCTTTCCTTTTCCAAATCTTTTTTTCTCTTGTTGAATTTTTTTTCTCTCTCCCTCTCACTCGTACTCTATTTACTTCCAATGTCCAGAAGATTTTTTAAAGTGAAAAGAGAACAGAAATTAAGGAAATTAGAATTGACCGCCAACCTAGCCCATGCCCTGTTAGACTTAGCGCAAATTCAAGAAGAAACAGGAAGCGCCCTATCCAAACAAAAATTAGAGAACGCCGCGGAGCGATTAATTAAAATTTTGAACCACTCTCTGAGAATACAATAGACTTCTTTGATTTTTTTTTCCTTTCCTGCCTACCTACATTAGTATTTATCTCTCTCTGTAGTTCTATGATTTTTTTTTCTTCTTCTCTGAGTGTTGTAAGAGTGAGTGTTGTTTTCGACCGGCGACACGCCACAGTTTGAAAAAAAAGGCCTTCAGACAATAACCCTAACGACCGACGAACAAAACTAACTAGGAAGCGACGAACCTTACAAAAGGGTCAGCTTCCTGACTAATCACAAACAAAAGGAGAGCATACCTGCCCGATCGTGAACCCTGATTCTAGCGGTTCCCTCGGCCCAGGAGCGATCCCGGAGTTACTCTAACGACGAGGAAAGCCGCGGCCCTCTTGCAGGAGCCAACTTTCCTGGACTGACGACATCTGGAAATATTCAACAGTAGTTGGAAGATTTCCGGATGACCACTTGGACATCTACTGGGGAGGAGGAGATAAAAACTGAAATTGATATTGTGTTTAAGAGATTGTGCCAAACGGCTGAGAAATATTTCGAAGAAAGAAGGCTCAGAAAGGGGAGTTCTCACGGTCTCTTCCAGACCAAGAACGGCGTGCGTCGCAGCAGGAAACAACGCCAGGCAGCGAAGCGCTACCTAGCTCAGGTTAATAGCGAGAGCCAGAAGGGTAGTCCGTGCGCCGAGCCCACGGAAAATAGTGGACAGACGGACCCAAGCGCCAACGGCGACATAGTTTCAAATTGCGACTTGTGAATCCTCAAAACCCCGTAAATTCGTGAACAGCACCGAAACAGGCACTACCCAGGAACACGACTCCACGCTCTGAGAGCACCGGACGTCCGTGAACCGCAGCTTGTGGTATACGGCGGCGAACGCAAGTGAGCCGACGGACCTAAGCGCTAACGGTAGTGAAGTTTCACCGCTCGTGCGTAAGCTCGGGGCGAGAGGTTCGCAGACAGCGTCGAAACAGGCGTCGCCCAGGTACACAACCCCTACCGCTAATTATAGCATCAGGGACTTGCAAGCCGCAGCTTTGAGGTATACGCCTGTACACGAAAGTCCGGGACCGGCCTTAGACTACCAAGACGGCGCTCACTTTTGATCAGTACCCCTCAGGTTGGGGCACCACACCCCGGGAAATTTACTGGAATCCCCTGAGGGAGGCACTTACTATAGCCGAGGGCTTGGAAATCCTCGCAGAATTGATCAGCGTCAACTTGAAAATTGTCAGACGCCTTCAAAAATCTCATTTCAGAAATAAGGCCAATTCTAGACGGCGGTTAGGAAAGGCCCGAAGAAACAGACAAAAGGCGAGGAAAAATTGATCGCCACATTGCGAGACGTTGATTTCTTTCTCTCTTTTCTCTCTTGAAATTGTGTTTTTTTTTTGCCCCATTTGTTTTTTCCCTTTTCTGTCTTTTTTCCCTCTCTCTCCTGTCCGGTACTCTGGCGTTTTTGGAAATTGATCTGTGTGCTACCGTCGAGGTTTATCACGGCAGGATAACTTTAAACGGCTTTTGTTACTTTCTGGGTGCGGGATCCTGGCCCGATGGTTGTTACTCCCTTCATGATTACTTGCGTTCATTCGTTGAAACAGAAAGAGGTTCGTTTCGTTTTCGTATTTTTCCTCTTTTTTTTTTTCATGAGAAAAAAAATTTTTTTTTTCTCCTTGACTCTCTTTCTCTTTTCTTTTTTTTTTTTTTTCGAAACTAATTGATTTAATGTTAACTTAATTTTACTTATTTTATGTTTGTAATTGCTTCTATTAATTTAATGCTTACCTATTTCATGTTTGTAATTGTTCCTGCATAATCTCTAATAATCAAATTTTACTTATTTTACGTTTGTAATGACAGTAATCGAATATTTCTAATTTATTTAATGTTAATTTAATATCACTTATTTTACGTTTGTAATGGTAATTTAATATTTACACTCATGTAATCGAATATTAATAAGTTAATGTTTATATTTACGCTATATATGCTCCATATAATCGAATTTTAATTATTAATTTAATAATTACACTCATGTAATCGAATAATAATAAGTTAATGTTTATATTTACGCTATATATACTCCTTTTAATCGAATTTTAATTATTAATTTAATATTCACACTCATGTAATCGAATATTAATAAGTTAATGTTTATATTTACGCTATAAATACTCCATTTAATCGAATTTTAATTATTATTTTAATATTCACACTCATGTAATCGAATATTAATAAGTTAATGTTTATATTTATGCTATATATACTCCATATAATCGAACTTTAATTATTAATTTAATATTTACACTCATATAATCGAAATTGTTAATAATCAGTGTATGTAATCATAGTTTGCAAGTTACGAATTGTGTCCGTGAGACCACACCTTCCCATTTTCGTCGGCCTGCGCCGAAAGTTGGGGGGGGGGGGGAGGGGTGTGATGATACGGCCTTAGCGACACGGGAAAGCATGGGATCGGGGACCGGTCACCACCGTGGCCAAAACAATGCATACCAGAGCAACGAGGATGCCCGGAGCACATGTTCTTCCAGCTAGGTTCGTCACCAGAGCAGAATGAACAAGTACTTCCCCGGTCGCCTGGGAACAATCGCCCCCTTACACCCAGACGCAGACGCCGGCTGGAAAAACATTTGCAGGACCTCCAGGCACTCCTTGCTCAGCCTGGATCTTCCACTGGCGACTCTAGACCGAAGCAGCCACGGAAAACCTCCAAGCGGGCCACAAGCCTGTTCTCTCCGGTCAGCAACGAGGAACTGGCAATCGAGGAAGCTGAAGCCGCCTACAACTGGTGGGAGGTCGCCACAGACGATGAAGAGCTAGCCTTGGCCTTCCCGGAAGCGCCCAGCCCGCGAGCGCCCACCACACCTCGTCCCAGGCCCGCTCCTACGCCTCCACCTCCGAGCCCCATTGTCATCGGCTCCTCCAGCCCGTCTCCGGCACCAGACTCCGTGGAAACAGTACGGCTCTCGCCGCCGGCGAACCTCCCTCGGAAACACTCCCCTCCGGCAAATATCCCACCAAGGCGCGTCCTTCTGCAAAATAAGGCCATTCAAACGCCGCTGGAGCTTATTTTCAGCCTGTTTCCTGGATACCAGGAGAGAAACGTTGAGAAAAAAAGACTTACATCCGTGCGCCGCGCCAGTGGGCACCAAAGAGTGAATCAACAGCAGCTCCACCCTCGGTCTTACCGCCACCCTGGGAGCTTCACCCCGAGACGTAGGCACCCTTACTCCCCCCCCGCCCCCCTTGCGGCACCCTCGAGGGATCGGGAACACTCCCCTCCGGCAAATATCCCACCAAGGCGAGTCCTTCTGCAAAATAAGGCCATTCAAACGCTGCTGGAGTTTATTTTCAGCCTGTTTCACGGATACCAGGAGGGAAACATTGGGTAAAAATGACTTACATCCGTGCGCCGCGCCAGTGGGCACCAAAGAGTGAATCAACAGCAGCTCCACCCTCGGTCTTACCGCCACCCTGGGAGCTTCACCCCGAGACGTAGGCACCCTTACTCCCCCCCCCGCCCCCCTTGCGGCACCCTCGAGCGATCGGGAACACTCCCCTCCGGCAAATATCCCACCAAGGCGAGTCCTTCTGCAAAATAAGGCCATTCAAACGCTGCTGGAGTTTATTTTCAGCCTGTTTCACGGATACCAGGAGAGAAACATTGGGTAAAAATGACTTACATCCGTGCGCCGCGCCAGTGGGCACCAAAGAGTGAATCAACAGCAGCTCCACCCTCGGTCTTACCGCCACCCTGGGAGCTTCAGAGATGTTAGACAAAATTCATGCGGAGGATAATAGTTACGATGAAAAACTAGTAAATAACATCGTTGAAATTGAGAAAATAATGATCGACCAAGAAAAGAGATTTCTGGAAGAAGTTTCGAAGGCGGGATCTTATTTATACGACCGAAAACATAAATTTATACTCCAAAGAAATCCGAAAGAGCTTCTGATCTTTGCGGATCATGTGTCTGCACACATAATAAAGACAGCTACTTTTTTAGAGGAGGTGTACGTCAATGATATGCTTCGTCGTGTCACTGCAAAAAAGGATATAGGAAATCGATAAATTGACTTTTTACCCCCCCCCCCCCCCGCCCCCCTTGCGGCACCCTCGAGCGATCGGGAACACTCCCCTCCGGCAAATATCCCACCAAGGCGAGTCCTTCTGCAAAATAAGGCCATTCAAACGCCGCTGGAGTTTATTTTCAGCCTGTTTCACGGATACCAGGAGAGAAACATTGAGTAAAAATGACTTACATCCGTGCGCCGCGCCAGTAGGCACCAAAGAGTGAATCAACAGCAGCTCCACCCTCGGTCTTACCGCCACCCTGGGAGCTTCACCCCGAGACGTAGGCACCCTTACTCCCCCCCCCCCGCCCCCCTTGCGGCACCCTCGAGCGATCGGGAACACTCCCCTCCGGCAAATATCCCACCAAGGCGAGTCCTTCTGCAAAATAAGGCCATTCAAACGCCGCTGGAGTTTATTTTCAGCCTGTTTCACGGATACCAGGAGAGAAACATTGAGTAAAAATGACTTACATCCGTGCGCCGCGCCAGTAGGCACCAAAGAGTGAATCAACAGCAGCTCCACCCTCGGTCTTACCGCCACCCTGGGAGCTTCACCCCGAGACGTAGGCACCCTTACTCCCCCCCCCCCGCCCCCCTTGCGGCACCCTCGAGCGATCGGGAACACTCCCCTCCGGCAAATATCCCACCAAGGCGAGTCCTTCTGCAAAATAAGGCCATTCAAACGCCGCTGGAGTTTATTTTCAGCCTGTTTCACGGATACCAGGAGAGAAACATTGAGTAAAAATGACTTACATCCGTGCGCCGCGCCAGTAGGCACCAAAGAGTGAATCAACAGCAGCTCCACCCTCGGTCTTACCGCCACCCTGGGAGCTTCACCCCGAGACGTAGGCACCCTTACTCCCCCCCCCCCGCCCCCCTTGCGGCACCCTCGAGCGATCGGGAACACTCCCCTCCGGCAAATATCCCACCAAGGCGAGTCCTTCTGCAAAATAAGGCCATTCAAACGCCGCTGGAGTTTATTTTCAGCCTGTTTCACGGATACCAGGAGAGAAACATTGAGTAAAAATGACTTACATCCGTGCGCCGCGCCAGTAGGCACCAAAGAGTGAATCAACAGCAGCTCCACCCTCGGTCTTACCGCCACCCTGGGAGCTTCACCCCGAGACGTAGGCACCCTTACTCCCCCCCCCCCCGCCCCCCTTGCGGCACCCTCGAGCGATCGGGAACACTCCCCTCCGGCAAATATCCCACCAAGGCGAGTCCTTCTGCAAAATAAGGCCATTCAAACGCCGCTGGAGTTTATTTTCAGCCTGTTTCACGGATACCAGGAGAGAAACATTGAGTAAAAATGACTTACATCCGTGCGCCGCGCCAGTAGGCACCAAAGAGTGAATCAACAGCAGCTCCACCCTCGGTCTTACCGCCACCCTGGGAGCTTCACCCCGAGACGTAGGCACCCTTACTCCCCCCCCCCCGCCCCCCTTGCGGCACCCTCGAGCGATCGGGAACACTCCCCTCCGGCAAATATCCCACCAAGGCGAGTCCTTCTGCAAAATAAGGCCATTCAAACGCCGCTGGAGTTTATTTTCAGCCTGTTTCACGGATACCAGGAGAGAAACATTGAGTAAAAATGACTTACATCCGTGCGCCGCGCCAGTAGGCACCAAAGAGTGAATCAACAGCAGCTCCACCCTCGGTCTTACCGCCACCCTGGGAGCTTCACCCCGAGACGTAGGCACCCTTACTCCCCCCCCCCCCGCCCCCCTTGCGGCACCCTCGAGCGATCGGGAACACTCCCCTCCGGCAAATATCCCACCAAGGCGAGTCCTTCTGCAAAATAAGGCCATTCAAACGCCGCTGGAGTTTATTTTCAGCCTGTTTCACGGATACCAGGAGAGAAACATTGAGTAAAAATGACTTACATCCGTGCGCCGCGCCAGTAGGCACCAAAGAGTGAATCAACAGCAGCTCCACCCTCGGTCTTACCGCCACCCTGGGAGCTTCACCCCGAGACGTAGGCACCCTTACTCCCCCCCCCCCCGCCCCCCTTGCGGCACCCTCGAGCGATCGGGAACACTCCCCTCCGGCAAATATCCCACCAAGGCGAGTCCTTCTGCAAAATAAGGCCATTCAAACGCCGCTGGAGTTTATTTTCAGCCTGTTTCACGGATACCAGGAGAGAAACATTGAGTAAAAATGACTTACATCCGTGCGCCGCGCCAGTAGGCACCAAAGAGTGAATCAACAGCAGCTCCACCCTCGGTCTTACCGCCACCCTGGGAGCTTCACCCCGAGACGTAGGCACCCTTACTCCCCCCCCCCGCCCCCCTTGCGGCACCCTCGAGCGATCGGGAACACTCCCCTCCGGCAAATATCCCACCAAGGCGAGTCCTTCTGCAAAATAAGGCCATTCAAACGCCGCTGGAGTTTATTTTCAGCCTGTTTCACGGATACCAGGAGAGAAACATTGAGTAAAAATGACTTACATCCGTGCGCCGCGCCAGTAGGCACCAAAGAGTGAATCAACAGCAGCTCCACCCTCGGTCTTACCGCCACCCTGGGAGCTTCACCCCGAGACGTAGGCACCCTTACTCCCCCCCCCCCCGCCCCCCTTGCGGCACCCTCGAGCGATCGGGAACACTCCCCTCCGGCAAATATCCCACCAAGGCGAGTCCTTCTGCAAAATAAGGCCATTCAAACGCCGCTGGAGTTTATTTTCAGCCTGTTTCACGGATACCAGGAGAGAAACATTGAGTAAAAATGACTTACATCCGTGCGCCGCGCCAGTAGGCACCAAAGAGTGAATCAACAGCAGCTCCACCCTCGGTCTTACCGCCACCCTGGGAGCTTCACCCCGAGACGTAGGCACCCTTACTCCCCCCCCCCCGCCCCCCTTGCGGCACCCTCGAGCGATCGGGAACACTCCCCTCCGGCAAATATCCCACCAAGGCGAGTCCTTCTGCAAAATAAGGCCATTCAAACGCCGCTGGAGTTTATTTTCAGCCTGTTTCACGGATACCAGGAGAGAAACATTGAGTAAAAATGACTTACATCCGTGCGCCGCGCCAGTAGGCACCAAAGAGTGAATCAACAGCAGCTCCACCCTCGGTCTTACCGCCACCCTGGGAGCTTCACCCCGAGACGTAGGCACCCTTACTCCCCCCCCCGCCCCCCTTGCGGCACCCTCGAGCGATCGGGAACACTCCCCTCCGGCAAATATCCCACCAAGGCGAGTCCTTCTGCAAAATAAGGCCATTCAAACGCCGCTGGAGTTTATTTTCAGCCTGTTTCATGTATACCAGGAGAGAAACATTGAGTAAAAATGACTTACATCCGTGCGCCGCGCCAGTAGGCACCAAAGAGTGAATCAACAGCAGCTCCACCCTCGGTCTTACCGCCACCCTGGGAGCTTCACCCCGAGACGTAGGCACCCTTACTCCCCCCCCCCCCCGCCCCCCTTGCGGCACCCTCGAGCGATCGGGAACACTCCCCTCCGGCAAATATCCCACCAAGGCGAGTCCTTCTGCAAAATAAGGCCATTCAAACGCCGCTGGAGTTTATTTTCAGCCTGTTTCACGGATACCAGGAGAGAAACATTGAGTAAAAATGACTTACATCCGTGCGCCGCGCCAGTAGGCACCAAAGAGTGAATCAACAGCAGCTCCACCCTCGGTCTTACCGCCACCCTGGGAGCTTCACCCCGAGACGTAGGCACCCTTACTCCCCCCCGCCCCCCTTGCGGCACCCTCGAGCGATCGGGAACACTCCCCTCCGGCAAATATCCCACCAAGGCGAGTCCTTCTGCAAAATAAGGCCATTCAAACGCCGCTGGAGTTTATTTTCAGCCTGTTTCACGGATACCAGGAGAGAAACATTGAGTAAAAATGACTTACATCCGTGCGCCGCGCCAGTAGGCACCAAAGAGTGAATCAACAGCAGCTCCACCCTCGGTCTTACCGCCACCCTGGGAGCTTCACCCCGAGACGTAGGCACCCTTACTCCCCCCCCCCCCCGCCCCCCTTGCGTCACCCTCGAGCGATCGGGAACACTCCCCTCCGGCAAATATCCCACCAAGGCGAGTCCTTCTGCAAAATAAGGCCATTCAAACGCCGCTGGAGTTTATTTTCAGCCTGTTTCACGGATACCAGGAGAGAAACATTGAGTAAAAATGACTTACATCCGTGCGCCGCGCCAGTAGGCACCAAAGAGTGAATCAACAGCAGCTCCACCCTCGGTCTTACCGCCACCCTGAGAGCTTCACCCCGAGACGTAGGCACCCTTACTCCCCCCCCCCCCCCCCGCCCCCCTTGCGGCACCCTCGAGCGATCGGGAACACTCCCCTCCGGCAAATATCCCACCAAGGCGAGTCCTTCTGCAAAATAAGGCCATTCAAACGCCGCTGGAGTTTATTTTCAGCCTGTTTCACGGATACCAGGAGAGAAACATTGAGTAAAAATGACTTACATCCGTGCGCCGCGCCAGTAGGCACCAAAGAGTGAATCAACAGCAGCTCCACCCTCGGTCTTACCGCCACCCTGGGAGCTTCACCCCGAGACGTAGGCACCCTTACTCCCCCCCCCCCCCCGCCCCCCTTGCGGCACCCTCGAGCGATCGGGAACACTCCCCTCCGGCAAATATCCCACCAAGGCGAGTCCTTCTGCAAAATAAGGCCATTCAAACGCCGCTGGAGTTTATTTTCAGCCTGTTTCACGGATACCAGGAGAGAAACATTGAGTAAAAATGACTTACATCCGTGCGCCGCGCCAGTAGGCACCAAAGAGTGAATCAACAGCAGCTCCACCCTCGGTCTTACCGCCACCCTGGGAGCTTCAGAGATGTTAGACAAAATCCATGCGGAGGATAATAGTTACGATGAAAAACTAGTAAATAACATCGTTGAAATTGAGAAAATAATGATCGACCAAGAAAAGAGATTTCTGGAAGAAGTTTCGAAGGCGGGATCTTATTTATACGACCGAAAACATAAATTTATACTCCAAAGAAATCCGAAAGAGCTTCTGATCTTTGCGGATCACGTGTCTGCACACATAATAAAGACAGCTACTTTATTAGAGGAGGTGTACGTCAATGAGATGCTTCGTCGTGTCACTGCAGAAAAGGATATAGGAAATCGATAAATTGACTTTTTACCCCCCCCCCCCTCCCCCAAGGCGCGTCCTTCTGCAAAATAAGGCCATTCAAACGCCGATGGAGTTTATTTTCAGCCTGTTTCCCGGATACCAGGAGAGAAACATTGAGTAAAAATGACTTACATCCGTGCGCCGCGCCAGTAGGCACCAAAGAGTGAATCAACAGCAGCTCCACCCTCGGTCTTACCGCCACCCTGGGAGCTAGGCACCTTTACTCCCCCCCCCCCCCCGCGGCACCTAAGCTTGAGCAGAGAAGAACAAAAGCAAAAGTGGGTAGTGGAGACACTTCCAAAAATTGTTTTATTGAAGAAGGACTGAAAATTGAAAAAAATGTGGAAGTATTAGCATCTGCTGGCTCTAATAAAGTTGGGGCAGGCCTCAAACTCACGAATCATCTGGCCCAAGCAGATGAACGTGTCCGTATTAGGGAAGAAAATTCACTAAAATTTGAAAATTACCAGGGATAAGATTTGCCAGAAAATTTGCAGATCACGGACTGGGTTGTTGTAATATTTGATGAGCAGTGTTACCCTGGTGCGGTAGAATTTGTTGAAAAGGACACCGTCGTTGTGAATTTCATGGTAAAGTCCAAAAACTATTTTCAGTGGCAGTGGAAAAAGGACCAACAAACTGTACCAAAAGAAGGGATTATGTATAAAAAATCTCAGCCAGACAAGTCCAAAAATGATCATTTGAAAGTATTATCTTCATCCTTTTGTTATTTACTTGACCTCACTTACTTGAAAGAGCAATAAAAAACCTGAAGTTAAAGAAAAGGAGCCTCGCGAGTATTAAATATAGGCTGTGAAATGGGAACAGCCGTAGTTGACAAAGTAGGCTTTTTCATCTACTTCCTAGCGGAAAAAAAAATTGGCCCTACAGAGGTTGATCCCCCACTTAAATATGATACATCTACATAGTACATACATTGCTTCTAAAATATGCTTCCTGAATTACCTACTGTAAAATTTTTTTTGAAGAAAAAAAAATTCTCAAAATGAAATTCTACAGAAATCCACCCAGAAGTGTTTTGAAAGTGGCATCTTAGTTACTTTAAAAGTTTGTTGCTGTTGGTAACCTAGCCGATTGGGTGAAGCTCATCAATAACGATTCTATAAAGCTACTGAGACTGTGTTCTTATCCGTTCATCAATTGTCAGAATGGGTGGAGTTGGTTGCACAACTAAAGCTGTGCCACCTTTGTGCGTTCCAATTTCCCAGTGGCCAAAAATTTTAATGTTTATGGTCACATTCAACCATCCCAAAGGGATAACTCGCAACAAGTTGCTGATGTTTCCATGCGAACACTACTGATCTACATTCGGAATACCACCTTTTCTAGAAAGTAGGAATCTGTAGGCTAGGCTTTTTTCCCACCATCCATAAAAAATTCCAGCATAGCTCAGTAACATTACACCCTTGGTATACTTCCTGATAGTGAAGAGTGGCAGACACCTCAGAGGAAGAACTCATATTGCCGGCAGCAATTTTGAGAGTAACATCTATCCTGGGCTAAGCTGTTGTTAGAAAAAAAAAAAATCCTGTTGCCTCTTTCGAATGAGACGGTGAAGAGGTGGATGGATAAAATTGGAGAAAGAATGAAAGAGTAGCTAATGAACAAGGTTCAGGCATAACCGGAGCTTTCTCCGTTTAAATTCACACCTTGTTCAGTAGCCTATCAAACTCCTATCCCTCTGAAAGTTTGATCTCATTTCTTGAACAAATTAAGTCAGTGCTTTCTGTTCCATTATTTTCAAAACAGCGAGGAATTGACATTGCTGGTTGTAGTGACCGAAGAATAAATCAGTAAAAAAAAGATACTGACTTTTTCATACCATCCTTATCACCAGGAGTATAGAGCTCCTAGGACCACTATACTGGTGTATATATGTGGTAAACATACTACTCCCAAAAACACACAGTACAATATTTTCCCTAAAAATGTTACCACATGAATCGCTGAACAATTGCAGGTTCATGAGCCCAATAAAATGGTTTCTTAACAAATAGGAAAATAGTGAAAATATTAATAACAATGTATGTAATGAATTCAAATACTAATTGATTCACTGTTAAGTTATTCATCTTTATCCGAAAAATGAAGTAAGGGATTAGAAAGTACCTAAATTCTAGAAGTTGTTGAGGTACCAGACACAAGGCGGCAGAGATCCAATAAGAGACAAGGTCAATCTTGGCAAAGGAAAAGATAGACTTTGATATGGTAATAAAACCGAATAAATAAATAGGAATTAAAAGATACTTGATAAATGCATGACCGAATAAGCGCCTCCAAACATAAAAAGAATAATGTCTGTTATCAGCGAGAAGATACGGATGCGCCTGGAAGTTATAACATATGCAGAGCGCCAAAGAGCAGGAACTAAATAAAATGAGTGTTTTATGGCGTACCAATACGCTGAGAGTTCTTTGAATATTTCTGACAAGTTTAACTCCAGTCCGGAAAAAAAACGGCCATGCAAAGAATAAAGTGAATGCTACAAAATAACAAAGTTGTAGCAAATGAAAGCTTGCCTTGTGTGCTGTTTTGTCTCCAACAACGATACTACCATTCAGGTAAACAAAGAGAACAAAACTTAACATTACCAAAAAATAGGTTGGACTTCTTAGTAATATTGACTTGACAAGCCTTCGATTGAAAAAGGAATTTTTCTTGTTGCGTACCAATAATGAGTCCTTTAAAGTCGATAACACAACCTGAAACAGAAAAAGTTTCATCATAATATGTTTTGGGTTTTCATTCACAGCAGTAAATAATTGATGCGACAGTGTTTTGTGTTGTCACCCTACTTTGCCTCTCAGAGTTCTTTCTTACTGGAACACAGACTTCATTCTCTGACTACTTATTTTTACTCAATTTTAACAAAATAAGTAATTTATGAATAGTGCTTTGCACATTGCAGCACTCAATATTTTTTTTTATGTGAATTCATTTTTTTGGATCTTAATTCAATGCTTGACCCTCCTCTTCCTTCTTATCAACTCTTACTGATATGTTTTTTCCTAAAATATTTTTTTCAGAATATCAGACTTTCATAGAATACCGTTCAGTTATTCCCACAGATCAAGTGAAGTTCTCAACAGTTCTCAAGATACACTTAGAGTGGTAAATAGTATGGATGGAGATTGCAAGGAAGAAAGCAAGATTAGTAATTAATTCATGATTCACTTCTGAAATATTACCTTAATAATCGACACAAATCCTTCTTTCATCGGCAATTTCTCAAAATGTTGAATAGATTTTATCTTCTTCTGGAACACTGCCTCTTGAATTATACAGTCATAAATTGTATGCATAAAAAAATAGAGAACCCATATTACATTCGTCTGTCTCATCAAGATGGAGGCGCCACCTGCAATAATATTACGAACATACATAAGCCACTTGAAATGAAAAATAGTAAAATCTGACTGGATTCTGATCTTTCTCGATACCTGCCTACCACTGCAAATTCTTTACAAGCTTCAATGTTTATGAACATTGACAGATTCATGCAGGTCATTAACTGTGGTACTTCCTCATTACGAATAAAAGATATCAACACTAAGGAAAAATTATTAATTAGGTATTAGAATTAGAAAGAAAGACAAAAAATCGGTTTGGTTTTCTCCTTTATTTTTTCACACTCGGTGAGTGTATTAAAAGAATTCTGATTATGTTTCTTCTTAATTATTGAAGTCAGAGGAAAGACTTATTTCTGGAGACACTATGTTGGACAACTAACATATTGCTGCGATGCATGAAAACCCTGATTCTCTAGGGCACTCTAACTTGAATTTTTGTTATTATTACCTTTGATTTCCCTTCAGAATAGTGCAAACCCAGCACTATTCTACCATCCTGTTACCCCTGTGTTGTCACTTTTCGGTCAAAATAACCCAGGCTCCATTAGGGCTCAGACACTATGTTGCCGTACATTTCAATGTTGTTTTAATTTTCTTTCTTTTTTTTCAAATCTTTAGCTCATAATTTCATAAAAATTTCAGGGATTAATCTTGATGACAGAAGAAATATTAGGTAGGTGAAATTTTCAGGTGATTCTGTTCATTAGTTTTTCTGTAAAAAATCGGGGAGGTTAGAGAAGTTTGACAACATAGATTCTCGGCACAAAAGGCACTTGTGAAACTTTGGCCAGAAGGTAACGAAATGGGTAAGTCTTCATTTATTTCACACCTCCATCAATTTCGCTGGACTCGAACATTTATATCTCCCCTAGTTTTAAAAATTTTAGGACTAAATTTTTTTTGAGTGAGGAGTACATCTTATCAGTTGCCGTTTAATGAAAAGAAACTAGAACTGAGATCCTAGATTTTGAGGGTTGAGGGGAGGGAGCACAAAAAAAGGGAGGTAAAATCCTCTTCATCCAATATCTTGAGTACATTTAAGGCAACCTAGCAAAAATTTTACTCCAAAGAATACAATATTTTCAAACCATCAAACTAATTTAGGTAAAACTATGGAGCCAAATCAAATTTTGATTTTGGTAAAAGAGGAAAGGAGGGCTAAGAAATAAAATTTTAAGAAAACTAGAATTACAGATTGAATTAGACAACTATGAAATTCTTTCTCTCTTACTCTACCTTGACTCAGTTAAAATGGATTATTCGGTACTTCACATCAAAGTTTTTATGGGATGATCTCGATTTTATGTTCTCTAATTCCAAAGATTAATGAAGAGGACAAGAGTTTGCTATTTTCGGCTCTAGGGCTGTTGAAAGGAATTAGGAGGAGTTTTGGGAGAAGTTTTTCCTGCATAACATGGCTGTAAAATGGAATTTACTCCATTGTTAATTGTGTGAAATATTTTCCCCTGCTTTCGTCTCTCTGCACCAACATGAAAACATCAGCATGGCTAGTTATGTAAGTAAGTAATATTCAACTCAGACTAAACAGTTTTTCCTTACTTGATAAATTCCAGTACATTTAGAGGAATATACGATTTATTGGTACTGCTGTTCTGTCATACTTTGGAAAGGATAAATAAACTTTACCACGATCAAAATATCTCCTATATTCCCCCTCACTTACACAAATGGGAAAAACCTAAGCAAATGAATGAAAGTGACAGTCTACAGAGGAAGGTACCTTTGACTGCAAAATCTGTGGTACTGATATTGGAACAATGAAGGGTGTTCTAAGCATATTTTGGCACGAGAAAGGCCCAAAAAAGTCAAACCAAACTGTAATTATCACGAAGTTTGCAGTTAAAGAAACGGAATTACAAGACAGAAGTAGTCAGAAAACAAGTTTCAGAAACATACTATTAAGTTACAACACTATAAATTTTGAAGGAATAGACTTGTCGTTACACTTTTTTTTTTTATATTGACTGTCAGTTGCTGGGACCTGAAATTATCAGAAAGATGCAACGGTCATGTAACCTAGATGTTATAGGAACACTCAAATTTTAAAAAAAAAAGGATGTTAGAACCTTGAGTTATAACATGTAACAACTGCTAAATGCAACAAAGGCAGTTGCCAGCAAGTTCAAATCGCATTAAACTAACTGTGCTCAAGCCCAAGATTTTCTAAAATTGTGTGCAGGAATTTATATAACTTGAAGAATAATATAAATACAGTTAAAAATTACTCACAAAAGTAGACGTAAACTGGAAATGAACACTTACCTACAATTGCTGCCAGGTTTGAAAGATTACACAGATGCAAAAAGAACATGAGCAGAACAAATGATGTGGAAATAACATCAGTGTAGTATAAAAATGAGAAGAAGTACAGAACTGGGAATATTGACAAATTGAGGGCGGACAGGAAAACTTTCAGTGACATTCCATCCTAAAACATAATACAAATTTTGAGAACACAAAGGCTAGACCATTCATTTTTGTTAATAATCAAGCTATCAATACTGCCTCAGAAGATTTTCCTGTTAGATTAGAATGAATAGAGTTAATAATGAAAACTTTTTCTTAGGGTCATAAGTTTTACTTTCTTGAAAAAGGGAGATTGTATCCAAGAAAAATAAGCAGCTTTCAATCCAACCTCCTATAGCAAACATCAAGAAAAACAAGATACGGAGTTGCCATAATTTCTTCATCTTAGAATTCCCTGACTTTCCTCTGACTGTTTTGGCTTTTCCCTGACTCCAAAATTGTTGGATTCCCTGACTTTCCTTGGTATTCAGATAGAACATTTTTCCTTTAAATTAAACTCACTTCTGCCAAACGCTAAACACATTAAATTTCCTGATACATATCTTGTGTGAATTCCCTGACAGTTCCTGGTCCCTGAAAATTCTCTGACCTTTCCTGGTCGCCACAAATTCCCTAACTTTCCCAGTTTTCCAGACCGCCGGCAACCCTGAGGATAGGTATGAATTGTTTAAAGGCTGTTCTTTACCCTAGCTACACTGGTGCAAGAAAAGTTGATGATCTAAATTCCAAGGCCCGCTCTAGAACTCAATGCAGGGTGCTGTATAAGCCCCTACAGACAAAAGTTAATTTTTAAAGTTAGAAGATGGACTTCATTTCCTTCCGGAAGTCATCTTCTTCAAGTAGAAGTTTTTTTTTTTTGGGGGGGGGGGGGGATTCTTTTCCTGTATGTATGTAAAAGCCGCTTTTGCGGCGCGCTAAGGTGCTCTGCTACATCTACTCTCCACAGGCATCTGTCATGGTAGAGATCCTCCAGAAGCTGGCATGGGATTCTTTTCCTTCCTTTTTGAAAAAAATGTTAGAAATGAGGATACCTGCGTAAATTTTTCCATTTAGCATTAAATCAAATTTTACGTGAGGAAACAGCCTTTAAAGTTACCAATGCAGCAATATCGCATGCAGAGATGAGTACACATTTGAATGTTAAGAGGAAAAATAGATCCTGATGCCTGCATCCATACCTGTTTCTTTTCATGGATTTTCAGATGAATGAGGTAGAAAAGCAAAAAATTCATCAATGTGCCCACAACGTTAGCAAACCTGAGGGTGTACAAATCACATCTAATGCCGGCGAAAAAAAATCCAAGTCCTCTGATGGCAAATGTTGTCAGGTAATACAGCCCAGGTAATGTGGTGATTTTTGGATCCCACTGTTGGTAAACAGAATACAGTCAAGAGTTAGACATTCATTGAAAACTAAAATAATGACTCATTCACCTAACAACTGAAATTTTCGGAAAAGTTTGCATGTTTTATTCATTACATCAAGCTCTTTTCATGAAAAACATTGATTTTTTATTGATAGATTATGATGAATTCATGATTAATTACTTTTCAATGGGTAAGTGTTCAGACAGTGAGCTGGATTCACTTATTACTAAATTACTTATATTTGCAAAAATTCATTTTTTAATGATAATCTTTTGTAACTGATTTAAATAAATGATAAAAGTTACTCTTCATAAATATTTAGTGTATTGTCATAATACAGAGAGGCTCAGTTCTACTGCACCAGGCTTTTTTCTCCATTATTATTGATCTCATTAGTCGCAGACCATAAGAACAATTAGCAAACTGTAAATCAACCCTGAGGAGCGCAAATTACACCATCCCGGAGAACTTTCGGAATCCCTCAGGAGCTAAAAGGAAGACCCTGTCTTCAAAAATTAAAGTTTCCATTATTGTTTTAAAAATATTTAATCAAAATCAGAAAGTACCTACTGGAAAGAAAAGAGAATTTTAAGGTGATTCGTAAAGCTCTAGTGACATGGTGGAACTGGCATGCTGTATATCGCATTGCTTAGGTCAAAAATTTCGGCAGATTTTGAATTTATCGCAAAAAAAGGGCGATAGCTCCTGCGCATGAGCCTAAAGAATCATTCTAAGCCCAAAAATCAGCAAAATTCAGAGAAGAGAAAGCAGAAGAGTATTTGGGAAAAAGCCTCCCATTTGGTTCAGCTATCAATTTCTATGTCAAATGCAAGGTTTTGGTCCAAATACTATTCTGCTTCCATTTCTCAGAATTTTGCCAATTTTTAGGTTTAGAATGATTCTTTGGGCTTGTGCACAGGGGCTATTGTCCTTTTTCTTGCTAAAAATTCAAAATTTGCCGAGATATTTGATCTAATCAATGCGATATATCACATGCCAGTTCTACCATGTCACGTGAGTTTCACGAATTATTTTAACCTGAATTGGTATGATTAAGCCTGAAAACAGCGCACTCCGGTCCAAAATGCTGAGTCTGAATGCAGGGGCCTACAAAATGTTTATTGCCAAAGCAAGAAAAATGTAACTGAATATCTTTAGAATTGCTTATTCAATCAAAGGACCCCGCACACCTCTTATGGGAAGCTGCACCATGAAGAATTGCCTTCTGACTTATGTTTATCGATTCTCCTCAAGATACTGATCAAAAGTTATAATTGCGCCAACTTACTACAATGCACCGTTTTTGCAAAAAACCTATGAGAAGATTCAATTTTTCGGAGACTATGAATAAAAAAGAACCAAGCATTTGAGAACAGGCCTGATGTAAATAAGGAAAAAACGTAGTGCGTGTCCATCTTCTTATCTGTACCTGCCGACTCAGGGGCTATCTCCCTCCCGCACTCGCCCGGTGGACGTTCAGACTTTCCTGTTCTTATGCTCCTCAAGAATCTGATTTGGATGGTGGTCGAGCAAAACAGCGTGCGGAATCCGAGATAAGACTGCCGCTCGGTGCGGGAGTCCCCATGATTTCCTTGTTGGCACACAGCCGCTTGTCAATCGAGCACTGAAATGAGGAATCTTTCTGGCTTTTCATCACCGAATAATTGAATCTTCTCATAGGTTTTTTGAGGAAACGGTGCATCGTAGAAAGTTGGCGCAATTATAACTTTTGATCAGCATCTTGAGGAGAATCAATAAACATAACTCAGAAGGCAACTCTTCATGGTGCAGCTTCCCATAAGAGGTGTGCGGGGTCCTTTGGTAAATTGAGCGGAACACTTTTCTTTTGGAAGTGTCGAGCAATCTGACAAGTCCCGTTACCTTGAAATCACTCAGGTACTTACTCAATGGGTGGCGGTTTCAAGTTTGAGTTGACTACTCTGCTTTTAAGGGAACATGATTCAAGAAACTAAATAATGACCAAATTTATGGGGTTAATTGTCAACAGTTGAAATAGGAGCCTTCTTAAGGGCTTTTTTTTTTATCGCGGATCAGGGTGGATCGCAGTGAAACGCACTGGATCGGAATCCTGAGCGATCCGGGCCGATCCAAGTGTTCCAAGTGATAAAAAAATCCAAACTTGGAATTTGGTTCAATTTGTTATTGTTTTGATTTCTTGGGGATGGCAACTTCCTCGCATTAGGTTAGGATCACAGTGGATCACGAGCTCGCCCCACCTCGGAAGAGCGATCCAGCGTTCCACCCTGATCCACCTGGAACGCTTGGATCACGCTGAGGAACGGAATAAAAAAATACCGATGTTCATCGCGATCCACTGCGATCCCTTAAAAAAAAGCCCTTTAGAGACAGAGGCGTCTGCTGGTACAATCTGTCAGGCTGAAAATGGCAAATGAAGAGACTGAAAAGAAAAGAATCTGATTATTACAGATATTTTCACTACTTACCGTTTGAAAGTCGCCATGCGCAATTTTTTCTGCCTGCCTCACGTGGAAGATTTCATCTATATAAACTTCAGGCTGATGAGCATACACGATGTCAAACACGTACTTGGTAATAATCAGTAAAGCTAGAAAGCCACACACTCCGGCAAAAAAGTCGAAGCTAAACAAGTAGCTAAGAACGTGGCGTTTCACATTTTTAGCCATGGAAGATACTATCTTGGGTAAAATTCACGCGGAAATCAGAGAACTTCAGCTGAGCATCTTAAAAACATGAAACTCATGAAAGCATAAAAACATAAACATAACCTCCAACCTCAAATTATCCGGCAAACCGTGCGAGCTGGCGCGGCGTCACGTGGTATATGTCTTTGCACGTGGTGCTGCCTGCGCATGCGCCATTAGCGCTGTGCGGCGCTATTATGCAGTTTGTGATGAATGGACCACTCAACTTGGGACGGACCAATGAGAGACAAGGAATTCGTCATCGTACTCATTATACAGGGTGATCCAAAAGTCCCTTCCACCCCCTCTAACTTTTTACCTAATTGAGATAAAGATTTGAAACATGGGGGATATTCCTAGGTCAAAGGGAGCTACTTTTTGGCCCCCCTAAAATTTTCAGGGGGGCCCCCCTTGGGGGTTGGCAACGGCCCCCAACTTTTAATTTTCAAATGGGAAGACCCCCTTTGTGATGCCTTCTGACTGTATGACTGAAGCCTATCTTAATCCTCTCCACCTCGGACCATTTTTCAGTGAGTTTATACCTAATTGAATTATAAAATCATCGAAATCGATAACAGTTGGGAATTTTGATCATCTAAAAATAACACGAGACACTTCGTCTATGCTGCGGCCGGCTAGCGCATACACGCGAGACACTGATAAAAGGCAAGAGGAATAAATAAAAAGATAAATAAATATATACTAAATAATAATGACAACCGAACAAGAAAATAGCAACATGAGCAAATAATAAAACACTAAACCGCAAACTTAACTACCGTACCCGACCTAACATTTTGTAGGTATGCTAAGGAGCTAAACGAGAGAAGTTGGCCCGAAGGGCCAACTTAATTAGGGACTTACATTTCTCGACGTTACAAATCCGCGATAGTTTTTCGAGTGAGAGCCCCCTTGAACCCACCTGGGCATCAGGGTGGGATTGTTGACCAAGCCCAAGTGACTCTTGCCAAATCGCTTCTGATTGGTCCCAATCACCACCCACGCTCATCAGTCCTCCAATCCGGGAGACCGATGAGTGCCTCGGAAATGCAAGACAACGGGAAAAAGAAAAACTGCATTCCACTGCACCCAGCTGCAGCCCTCCTTTATTTTCCTCCCTTGCGTCTTACGGCAAGTTTCTTAGAGGAACGCAAAATGAGAGCAGCAAGCCAGCAAGTGCAGTGTTGCCAAATCTCCTCTCCCACTGTCTCCCATTTCCTGAACGGTTCCAAAGGGACTCTCAGGCCTCCCGCAACTTGCTAAGGTCGAGCACCCTAGCCTTGTCTCTGGGACCTGGTTACACGTCGAGGCTCTACCCTACTATATTTTGAGCTTCTAAAGCTAAAACTGTTAGCGCTGTTTGGACCAAACCAATCTAATTAGAGTTGAGAGTTATCCTCCTGTGACATTTCTCAACATGAATTCATACACTGCGAAACCGTTTTAGGGATGGACGAATACCAAATTCAAATGCGAATATTCGAAACTTTCCGAATGCGATCATTGCGAATATTTGAGAATTCGAATCTTGCGATTGCGAATAGTTCGGATGCGAATATTCAAATATTTTCGATTATTGCTTCGATTTTTTTTTTTTTAATTTATTTATTTATTTATTTATTTTAATGAACCGTGAGAGATGAAATGACACTTTTGACCTTTTTGAATGCGATTATTCGAATTTGCGATTTCGAATACTTCGGAAGCGATTATTCGAATGTGATGCGATTATCTCGGTGCCGATGATTCGAATATCGAATATTCGAATATCTATATATTCGACCATCCCTAAACCGTTTTTCCTCGTTGCCAATGCACCCGTCGTGGTGGGGTGGCGTGCTTTCCGATATATCAATTGATCTGCCATTTAAACCTCTGGGAAAGGATCAACAAGCAGGGAGTTCGCAATGAGCACCTTGATAATCGATTCTTTACCACGACCTTAAAATAAGAAATATCGATAATAATCGATCATTCACACCTCGCCCCTGACTCGTCGTGATCCAATTCTTCCCTTGCCCCCAAACATAAAAAACACTGGCTAGAACCTCCACCCATGGCAATGAACACTTCCTAAGGGAACACTCGCTTCTATGACGTATTTTCATCCCTGATCAAATTGTACTTCGTTTTCAGATCCGGAATTTGCCTTGGACTCACCGCTCCTTGCACGGCAAACCCTTCTCTGAGGCACCCAAGAGAAGCACCTCTGTTTGAGGAGGTTGAACGCTCTCTAGCTCGTAAGGCTCCATATGAATTTTCTGCTTGTTAATTCCATTTATTTTATTCTATTCATTACTGTTTTATATAATTTTTATCACCTTCGACACTTTTAAAGAGTATAAATGTAGAAATGGCAAATATATGTGAAAGCCTCACCTGTATTTAGCAGTAATCTTTTTACTAAAAATTCGGAGAATCAGAACTGGCACGATTAGAGTATTACGCACATTGCCATTACGCCTTCAATTTTCGTGGTAGGCCAGATGACATCCACCGGGGAGCAATATAATCATATCAATTTGAGGATTTGTGTAGCGGTGTCCTATGAGAATTTATCATGGCTGATCGAAGATTTTTTTTTAATTTTTGTACTCAGGTTTCGCTCGGCAGTTTCGAACTCCACCGACTGGAACCTGAGTTACTAAAAAGGTAACAAAAACACTTTAACTCCAATAACACACGACGGCACACCCTCGTTGGCTACACATCTTGCAGTAAATTATGCAACATTTTTAAACTCAAAATTTGTTTTGCTAGCTCTGTTTCTATATTAAAGTCTCTATAAATGATAATATGTACATTATAATTTTTTAATTATTAAGTCTTGAATCTCTTAGGGGAAATAGGGGTTCCCAAAAGTACACGTAGAAAATGCCACTGACTGACTCATATTCAAAAACACTCTCGTGCCTAGTGGCCTATAGGTGTTTTGGAGCCAAATAAATTTCACGCATACCTAATAATATCATGGTGAGACATTTTTGAAATTTTGAAGGGGGAAATAGGAGCCTCCTCCGACCCATCTAGTTCAAATTACCTATTAGGTATACCTAAACGCCAGAAAATTATCTGAATCTCTGACTCATTTTACAAGGACGAACTAACTGTACCAGCTCAATAATGATTTCACTAGTGATGTTTGGTCCTCTGACTTTGAAATATTCTTGTCACGTTCTTCCATGGATCCTATTAAATAATGTTAGAAATGTTGAGGCCCTTTACGTACCCAGTGCTGATATTTAGTTCATTTGAAAATTACCTAAACCTCGTGACGAATTATTACACTCTTCTTCATTTTGCCAATCAAAGTCGTGTTGATATCAATCGTCTCACTGGCCTGACTTTAAACTCAATTTCTTTTTTAGCGGAAACTGAACGGAAAGTGAAGGCGCTGCCTGGTCAAAATGATTGTGGAAAGAGTGGCTTGAAAAAAGGCCGTATCGTTGGCGGAGAGCCTGCACAATTGGGTAAATATCTCACTTGACAGTGTACCCTGACGCCTGCCCCCCCCCCCCACACACACACACACACCCTCACCCTCACATGCACACGCATCTAAGTTCAGCCCGCTGGAGGACGGCTTACATTGAGCCTCCATCCTCAGGCCATTCAATTTCAGGGAATTTTTGTCGCACCACAGAGACAATTCTCAAAAAATGCCGATATAATACTTTGCAATCGTTCTTGAATGAAGGAATGGAGCGTCAAGTGGAACTTTTTACAACCTCATAATTAAATAAAGTCTTCCTTGATCTGGCTCTTGCTGTTGTATGTGTAAGCGATGATTTACATAGAGTTTTACACATATCAGGCTAGGCACTTAATCATTATTTAATGGAATAGAGGAAAGGAAAACGAGATTGAAAGCGGAGTTCGGAAATGTAATGCGTAAATTGATGACTAAACCGTGCCTGCATTTTGCAGTGTCCTCTAAAAAATATCGTTTGTATACTGAGAGTTGCCTACTTTAAACATTAATGCTTGTGCTTGTAGTAGCTTTTTTGACATAGATTTGCGTGAAAATACGATCGTATCGCCCTGTGCGATCGTATTTTTTTTTATGTACCGAGTTGAGCCGAAAAATTGGATTTTAGGATTTCGATGAAATCTTCTCCAGCGCCCTTGACGACGAGAGGCGTGCGATTTAGGTTATTTTTTCCAAACAGTTGAGTGAAATCACATGATAATCAAGCGATTCTGTGCCCTGAGCCCTGACTACGAAAGATTAAAATCACAGGACAAAAACTTTTCGCAACTTCTTTTTTTGGAATGGAAACTTCAGCTCGCTATATCTCCGATTTACTTTGACACGTTAAGGTGATTCGTCAAGCTCAAGTGACGTGGTCGAACTGGCATGTGATATATCGCATCTTTTAGGTCAAAAATCTCGGCAGATTTTGAATTTTCAGCAAGAAAAATGACGAAAGCCCCTGCGCATGATCCTAAAGAATCATTCTAACCCCAAAAATCAGCAAAATTCCGAGAAATGAAAGCAGAATAGTGTTTGGAAAAGAACCTCGCATTCGATACAGAAATTGATGGCTGAATCGAATGCGAGGTTCTTTTCCAAACACTATTCTGCTTTCATTTCTCGGAATTTTATTAATTTTTGGGTTTAGAATGATTCTTTAGGCTCATGCGCAGGGGCTATCGTCCTTTTTTTCGCTAAAAATTCAAAATCGACCGAGATTTTTGACCTAATCGATGCGATATATCGCATGCCAGTTCGACCACGTCACTTGAGCTTGACGAATCACCTTAAGAAGTTTTTTGTCCAAAAATATTCGTGCCTAGTGCGCTCGTCTTTGTTTTGACATCAATGATTTAACAGTGAGTTTTTTAATGCTAATGCCCAGGTTTCTTTCTTCGTAGAGGGTCGTATGTTTATACGTCCTCAATGACAAAATATACTGTCTCAGACGTGACACTCCCCTCCGGCGAGGAGCGTTGCATTGGTTTGGACTACATTTTGCAATGCGGAACTACAATTTCTGGCACAGTTTAGAAACATCGTATGTACTATTACTTTCCCAATGTACACAATTGTTTTTACCGATGAGCTAGAAATTGTGGTTCCCAACTGCAAAATGTAGTCCATTTGTCCTAGAGTTTTCATTTTCTATGCATTCAATGTGTTCCATGGTGTGTTTACTCGTGATAGGTTGGAAAAACTTCATCGGTGAATGAATCCTTTTGGTTCGTTTTCTAGGTGCCTGGCCCTGGGCAGTGGCTCTTGGCAGGAGATTGACCGAGAATAATGTATGGTTCTTCTGTGGCGGAACTCTGATAACTGACCAGCATGTGATAACGGCTGCGCATTGTGTGAAAGAACTGACATATGACCCAAGCCATCCCGAAGAAGGCTATGAAGGGTGAGTATTTTTTGGGGGGAGTTCCGCTCTCCCCCCCCCCCCTCATGGCCGCTACGCGGCCCAACCCTTGCGTTAAGCTTTATTATTTTGAGAAATTCGAAATGTTAGTCTCCAGTGCCTAGACTTCAGCTGAAAAAGCAGCTTTGAGACGAAGAAAATTATAAAAGAAAATGTCCCCAAAACGGGCCATGTATAGGGCTCTGGGGTCATCGTTGCAAAAATTACGGAGGAGAAATCTTATTTGATCAATTTTCGATTTATAAAATTTTTTAAATTCCATTATTTCCCAGCTTCCTCAATATCTTGAACGATTTTTCAAGAAAACGCTTCCAATTTAATTAGGGCTATAATTGTGATAAAAAAATAGTACTTAGTTATATGATGTTTAGTCCCGGTACCTTAATTAAACTGCATTTTTCAATAATTGTAATCTTCCGTCACATTCTAACGGCGCAATGATACAACTATTTGAACTCTTCCGAATGCGTGAGGTATCACGCCGCATTTGAAGGCGTTTTCAAAACAGCCAAGTTCCGATACCCGGATTATCGTTTTGCATAGTTCATATTCTTTTGTTTTGTTCCGTACCACTTGTTTATTTTTAATCCTCGTATAAAAACCACCCATTTGCTAAATACAATTCTAGCTGGAGCGCACTTTAGCTATGCATTCACCACTGCAAAAATGTCATAGGAAATCGCAAGCCCAGCGTGTATGGAAACCGCGTTTTGAGGAAAACGCATTTAAAGTTTTCTTTTGATGTACTGCGCAGACTTTTCTATGCAGGTACCCTGTTTTAGTGTTTTTGGGTGATCAAACCCTTCTATTGAAGCATGCCGGGTAGATTTTGCGATACATTTTGGGTTTATACTCTCATACATTTAATTTAAAAAAGCAGTTTATAGGCCATCATTACGCCCAACGGTCATTTTGGTGGCAATATGAAGTATAAATCATTTTAATCACTTATGATTAACGCAAAATGAAAGAATATCGATAGTGAGTAAAGGAAGGGGTAACTAGCACCTTATAGGCCCGTTTATGGGTCGTTCTTGCACCCATCGATCCAGAGGCCTGACTTAACTCGGAAAAAAAAGGTTTTTCGACCTCCAGCCGTTACGTATCTATATTCTATCGCTACCACAGCATAGTCTACGTAGAATCCGAAAAGCAGATGGGCGTAATAACGACTTATACGCCTATAGGATGTTCTTGGTGCGGTGTCCTCAATTAGGAACGACAATTCATGGTCCATCTGTAAAAACACTCAAATACATAAGGAAAGTAGTGATATATACATCGTTCGTGGACTGAGCCTGATATTTTAGTTCCAAATTGCAAAATGCAGTCAAATTAAGCTTTGCAAAGTTTGAAGGGCTGTTCGGAGACCAGCGGGCTGATTAATGAAATTGATAGAGAAAGCGATTGGCAAGCATAACAAACTGAAAATAAAACGATCTTACTGGTGGAAGCGGATGATTGCAATGGACAAAGGAGGTAAGTATAGACAAACTGACGGCAACCCGCCAGAGACCCTACATAGTTAGTCTATAATTTTCCCATTTAGTCGAGTTAGTCTATAATAACCATCCATTTCAACCAATAAGATCGCTCCATGTTCCCAATGTCTTTTTTGTTGATCGCTTTGTCTATTAATTTCAATAATCATGCTCGCAGGGAGGGAAGGGGGAGAAAAAAATCATTTTTTGGCTTTGTTTCCAGTTGAGAATGAACATATGTATACCCCGAAACGTCTTATAAATAGTTGTGTGTCCTCTCTATTTTAATCTTCGTTAAACCCCTTTGCATCAAATTATGTTTCCAGACTTGTGGCTCGAATAGGAGATCTTGACTTAGATGATTCAGTTGACGATGGAGCCAAACCCGTGACTATTTTGGTGAGCAGAAGCGAATGGCATCCAAAATATTCCGAATCATGGGATGGTTATGATATTGCTCTTCTCACTCTCAAGACTCCGGTTGAATTCTCAGGTATACAATTACTGTCTAATGGAAGCCTACATGGGTGTAGGACATAAACGCAGTACATAAAGCCATGTTCATTGTCCCTCCTCAAACAGCTTCTCTCCGTGGGGACGGTATCTGTTTATTTAGCCACGGCTCATTTAGCCACGTGGCGAACTGCAACAAAAATTGTTGCAAATTGCCACAAACTCTGGGTGCTGTGTGGCTAAATGAAACAAGAAAAATTAGTGTGGCTAAATGCAACAAAAATTGTTGCAGTTAGCCACAGTCTTTGAAATGGCCTACCAAATTCAGCAAAAAAAAAATTATTTTCCTCCCATTCTTATTTTACTGCAGTTAGAGTACCTGTATAGCGAGAGTATAGACAGATGTGAAACTCCGAAAATCCATCAGGCCCTCACCGATGTCTTCGCGAATAAAGTTAGGGCCCAGAAATGCAGCCAACCTATGAATCTCAATTATCCAGAGCGCTTTACTAATACAATTGTTACGAACCATCGTCTATAAAGCACGTATTTGACTTACTTGTTGCATAAATTTACTCATTTTTGCGGAAGAACGCTCATTTATGTACATTCTTAGCCATCTTGGTTAGAATTGGAATGTGCAGACTGGCAGTGAAATTTTGTGCGTCAGAAGTTGGTTGGAAAGGTGGCTGCACTTTTGGGCCCTAAGCCCTCCATGAAGCGATCTGTCCATACTCTCGCTATATAGGTACTCTAACTGCAGTACAAGTGATTTTATTAAAGATCTGGAATAGATTAAAAACTATAAACATCCATTCGTATGTATTGAAAACAATTTTTTTTAAAATAATTTTACCATCCTCCACTAGTGACCAATGCAATACTGATTCTACTTTACGCTGAAATACATGAAAATCTACTGATAGGAAAATATCCGAAGGAATTATTGACTACAGGCATCCAGCTCTCCTTCCTTAGATTACGTCATTAGGTAAGGTTAGGTTAGGTTAGGTTAGGTTAGGTTAGGTTATGTTAGGTTAGGTTAGGTTAGGTTAGGGTAGGTTACGTTAGGTTAGGTTAGGGTAGGTCAAGTTCGTTTCGATCAGGTCTGGTAACGCTGCAATGCAGATACCTGGTTTTATCCTTTGGCCATGTGGCTAACTGCAACATAATTTGTTGCTCTTTGCCACGTTTACCACACTAATTTTTCTTGTTTCGTTTAGCCACATAGCACCTAAAATCTGTGGCAAGATGCAACATTTTTTGTTGCATTTTGCCACGTGGCTAAGTGAGCTGTGGCTAAATGGAACGTAATCCGTGGGGACGACCCATTATGTGCATACTGTGATTACGGACGGTTTTAATACATACATCGGAGAGTTCAAATAGTCATTTATTCAAAAATC